>NC_044036.1:96226929-96499429 GCF_901765095.1 Microcaecilia unicolor | reverse complement strand
CCTCACTTTCAGACATATGATCAGAAGCCCTGCGCTGTTCCAAACAGCACTCTAAAATTGGTGCCCAAACAGCACGGGGCTTTACTGCCCCTATGATCAGAGCTAACAGCCTGCAAATATAGGTATGCTATTAGCTCTGATCATAGGGTTCGTCTGCAGGAGGATTGTGCCTGGGCATGTACCCAAGGCACAATCCTCCCGCTTAAGTTGTTTTACAGGTCCGGGCTTCCAAAAAAAAAGCCCAGACCTGTCAGACATTCCAAGGAGTGGAGGTCCTGTTGACCTCCAGGCCTCCCCCCAACAAGCAGACCCGCCTGGCCAGACCCGACCTGATGACCCCTCCCCCCTTACGGAAGATGAACCAATGACTCTCCCCGCCCCCCCTTACCCCAACCTGACCCCCCCTCACTGTTTGAAGAAAAGGGATGGAGGTGCGGTGGACCTCTAGCCCCGACCTAGTAGTCTAGTGGCCACCTCAGCCCCCTCCCCGTACCTTTTAATGATGAGGAGGTAGTAGTACTCCCTCCTTGTTCCAGCACCGCCTCCAAAATAGTGGCGCCCTGTCCTATTCAGTGGCCCGTTGGAGATTTTAACTGAACTGGACTCTTTTGCTACAGGAAAGCAGAAGAAGCCGGAATTGCAAGTGTTAATGATTAAGGCCACAGGAGAAATATGTGCTTGGAAACCCCTGAGGGCTCAATCTGACAGAAATGTGATTGAAATTGGATGAACTAGGAGTGGGGGATGGGGGGAATGGAGTGACTTATAAGTGAGAACACGCACAGACACTTGATTATCTTATTATGGCCTGTTTTCCTGGAGGAAGCCAGGTTCAACAGTCACCCATAAAAAAAAAATCCCTGTTCCTTTACTTGCATTTTGATTCTGCTTTTTCAAAGACAGAAACGTTTCATTTTCTTCATCCAAACAATGCAACTGCTATAATTTAAAAGTAAGAAGGTTCTTAGTGTTCCTGGCCAGTAATGTGTGTCTTGCAGACATGCAACATTGATGTCAGAAAAGAGTTTACTGTGGCAGTCACTCCCCATTAGAGAATGTTTTTGATTGAGTGGATTCAGTATAGAGAACCCAGAAGATTCTTGAGGTTTTCTTCTGGGGTTCAGGGCTAATGCTGAGTGATTCCAAATCTAGGAGATTGATCAGAGCTGCCTTAGTGAGCTTTGAACTGGAATCAAATATTGATTCCTAGAGTAGTGTTTCTCAACATTGTTCTGGAGGCAGACTTAGCCAGTCATGTTTTCAGGACTAGCACTGTGAATTTGCATGACAGGTCACATACAGTGGATCTCCAGTATATGCAGATCTATTTCATAAAGATTCATCCTAACCCCAGGAGAGGATTGAAACGTGTTGTCTTAGAGAGTATTCTGTATATGCCTCATTTCAGTAGAGAGTGGAATTTGTATTTGGTTGTACTTCAGGCTCCATGGATTATATTCCTGCAAAAGGAGAAATTGTGCACTCAGTGGTACAGGAGCTGTTCAGTCTTGTGAATTAGAGGAGAAACCTCAGATTGAGAGAGTGCCTACATAATTAGATGAGAAAATCAACTAAACCAGGTACCAGTAAGCCACAAAACCTGAGAAGATCTCAAGAGTATCCTGATATGGGTCAGAGGTCCATTTGACCTTGGGGTGCAGCTCATTTGAGATTTTTATATTTACTACTACAACTACTTATAATTTTTATAGCGCTACTAGACGTACGCAGAGCTGTACACCTGAACATGAAGAGACAGTACCTGCTCGACAGAGCTTTATAATCTAATTAGGACAGACAAACAGGACAAACAAGAGATAAGGGAATATTAAAGTGAGGATGATAAAATAAGGGTTCTGAACAAGTGAATAAGGGTTAGGAGTTAAAAGCAGCAGCAAAAAGGTGGGCTTTTAAGCTTAGATTTGAAGACGGCCAGAGATGAAGCTTGACGTACCGGCTCAGGAAGTCTATTCCAGGCATATGGTGCAGCAAGATAAAAGGAACGGAGCCTGGAGTTAGCAGTGGAGGAGAAGGGTGCAGATAAGAGAGATTTACCCAGTGAACGGAGTTCCCAGGGAGGAATATAGGGAGAGATGAGAGTGGAGAGGTACTGAGGAGCTGCAGAGTGAATGCACTTATAGGTCAATAAGAGGAGTTTGAACTGTATACGGAAACAGATAGGAAGCCAGTGGAGTGACTTGAGAGGGCTAATATGAGCATAACGACACTGGCGGAATCTTAGTCGTGCACCAGAATTTTGAACAGATTGAAGAGAGAGATGGCTAAGTGGGAGACCTGTGAGAAGCAAGTTGCAATAGTCTAAGCGAGAAGTGATGAGTGTGGATGAGGGTTCTGGTAGTGTGCTCAGAATGGAAAGGGCAAATTTTGGTGATATTATAGAGAAAGAAACGACAGGTTTTAGCAGTCTGCTGAATATGTTCAGAGAAGGAGAGGGAGGAGTCGAAGATGACCCCAAGGTTATGAGCTGATGAGACAGGAAGGATGAGAGTGTTATCCACAGAAATAGAGAATGGGGGAGGAGGAGAGGTTGGTTTAGGGGGAAAGATGAGAAGCTCAGTCGTGGTCATGTTTAGTTTCAGATGGCGCTGAGACATCCAGGCAGCAATGTCAAACAAGCAGGCTGATACTTTGGCCTAGATTTCAGCTGAGATTTCTGGTGTGGTATTTAAAATAGTTTAGCTAATTATCACACAATTTTGAAGGATTAGAGCTATTTGGTGGTTATGAAACGATAATTTCAGGATAGAATTGCACATTTTGATGAATATAAATCATTCTATAAAATATTCATGTGGCCCACATCCATGAATTTCTGATCATGTAGCCAACTATTGAAAACGTGTGTGTGTGTGGTTTTTCTTTTTTTGGTGTCCATTGTTTTAAAGTTCTAATGCATTTCAATAGGGTAAATTCCATGACCATGTTTGGTCTTCACACATAATTGAACATGGTCAGTTCAATTCACTTTACCATAAGTTACTGGACCAACTGATGGTTTGAGTGACTGCATAGGCAGTCTCTAAACATATTGAAATTGCTAAACAATACATTCCATTTAATAACACAGTAAATGACAGCCGATGAAGACCCACATGGTGCATTCAGTCTGCTCAACAAATTGGCCAGAGCCACGCCCAGCACTGTGTGCCGCCCTAGTCACCCATGCTTAAACACTGGTTGTCAAGTATGATTCATGTCAACCATATAGGAAGCCAAACGTGATGGTCTTTGTTATAACCACATACCATTCACGATCTCTCCATCCTGTTCTGATAGACATTTTTAATTGGACTAAATACATTTCTCAGATCAGAGTAGAATGAAGAGAGGACGTGCCAGTTCCCCAAAGCTAGTGAACATAAACTGATACTATTGGAAATTATTGGTGAATCATGAAATAGACTCTCTGTGGTGTTTGCTTTATTTCTTTAATATCTGGCCTGCCTCACCAATAGGATTCCTCTTCACATTTTCTGACTTCAGCATGAGTAAGATCCTTTTGTGTTGAATATCTTACTCGTATGGGTAACTCTGGGGTCCTATGATCCATGCTGGCATAATTTGCAATGTGGTATGCTACAGGGATTTTTGCCATTCTCTTTTAAGTCTGTTAGAAACTTGGGGGTTTTCTTTGCCCATTTTTGTTTCAGATTAGGCAGTTTCAGGAAGACCAGTTGCAGTAGAGCAGGGAAATCTCTCTTCAGGGACTCATCCTCCAGGAGTAGTAGCAGTAGATTATCATTTTTTAATGATTTGTTCATAAATGTGAGGTATCTTGTCACTGTATATCCTCAAATTGGATCTCTAGTATTCCATGGAAGACTGCTCATAGAGAGATGAGTCTTTTTGCCACCCACTGATTACCTTTAGTCTTTATAATTCAGATCCTCCAAATCTGTATGCAGGCATGGGGATCTCTACATATATATTGAATGTGTTCTCTTTTATCCTTCTGATTTGCCTTTTGAAGCCTGCAGTTTCCACACTAGGCATGTTCATATAGTACTGTGGTAGAAATTCATTCACACTCAGCAGCTATTTCAGAGATAGGAACTCCCCTAGCAATAGCTGTTCCTAGTTCTGGCAGAGTATATACCTGGATGAGTATACAGATATTTTGTGGGGCTTTTTTCTGACTTTCCCTACTCTAACAAGAAAATATAATTATAATTTAAAGTTGCCTTATTAGCAGGAACAAAACACATTTATTAAACTACAGGAGGGATATGTTTGAGCTTAGTGTGGGAGTGACAGTTGTCTTCTCAGTATGTTGAATTAAATTGCGAAATGAAATTCAGTGGCTGTGAAGAAAATAAATTCTATAGTTTTTAAAAGCATAAACTTCAGTTTTTTGCAAGGTGATTTAGTTGGCTGAGGCTGTGGCATTGTGAAGGAGTAAGGTTCTTGGCCAGTTGTAACAAAATTGTGGATGAGATTGGAAGAGGTTATATGGAAGATACATATTTGTTTTGTTAATTACATATACATATGTGCAGCTTTTTGGAGGCACTTAAATTAAACACTATTTGCGTTTAATTTTATTTCAGTTTCTGTAATCACAATTGAAGTAACTGCAGCCCATTGTATGACAGGTCATTTTCTGTTCTGATAGACATTATTGAAGTGAAAGAATGTTTTGTTAAGATAGGAGTGAATGGAATGTGATGTTCTGTTCTTTGCTATTTTGTGTGTGTGTGTGTGTGGGGGGGGGGTTCTCACAATAGAATTAACACTATGAGCAATAGTGCTTCTGTACCCCCTTTTTCTTCAGCACTGTGTAAAAATTAAGTGCCAAGTTTCTTAATCCCTTTGGATAGTCTGTATTTTAGCATTGTTTATACGGAAAACAGAATTAGATCCTAATTTAAACCTCTGAAAGAAAGATAACCTCCACTGAATGAATAATTTAAACGAGATATTTTGATTATTTATTCAACAGAAAGATCCAATATAGATATATGAAAAAGTGTGAACTGTTCAGTCAGCAACTGTTGGCACCTTCTTGAGCAGTAGTAGCTTCAACTAGACATTTTCTGTAACTCCTAATCAGTCTCTTATGCCACCCTTAATGAATTTTGACTCATTCTTCTGTGTAGAACCATTTCAGCTCTTGACATTTTGAGGGCTTCTTTGCATGAACAGTTCACTTCAGGTCTTGCCTCAATATTTCTATAAGGTTTAGAATGGGGCTTTGACTTGGCCAATCCCCAAAAAAGTTTCTGCTTCAGCCATTCTGAATTAGTTTTGCTGGAATGTTTGGGGTGGTTGTCTTGTTGTATGACCAGTTTTGCCTCAGCTTCTGTTCATTGATGAATGACCTGACATTCTTCTCTAGAATTCTGACATAGAGTGAAATTCATGGTTCCATTATAAGCTATCTAAATTTACAGGTATAAAAAGGGGCCTGCCCCATGACACTGCCCTCCATCATCATGCTTACGTTATTTGGGATGAGATTTTACTCTTGTAGTGTTTGAATTGTTTGGTCACAGCATTTTGTTTGACAAAACACAATGTTTGACTCATCTACCCACAAAACATTTTAGAAGTTTTGTAGGTGATCCAGATATTGTTTGGCACTGGTTTCTTACTAGCTGTCACCCTGTGAATAGCATTCCCGTTCTGATTTTTTTCCTGATAGTTGATGCATGAACCTTCAATAACCACAGCAAGAGAAACCTCCAGATCTTTAGATGTTAATCTGGGGGTGGGGGTTTTAAGTATTATTTCTGGTTTGCTGTTTGGATGATTTTGGCACTGCAGTCTTCAGATTTTTCCATTTGGAGTCTGACTGCCTGGGTGGCACGCCAAATATTTAGAAATGATCTTGTAACCCTCTCCAAGCATCAGCTACTCTTCTTGTAGGGTCTCTGAAATGTCTATGTATTGTGGTATGAGTTGCCACTAGCTTATGGTGAAGACCACACTCAAAAACATTTTGTACCTTTTATATAGGAAGACTGCCCAGACTTAGCTGTGGAGGTTTACTCTGCAGGGAAATTTACTTGTTAGCCAATTGTTCAGGCACCTGATCGAGAAAATTTACTGTCTTGGGAAACTAAGGGTTCACTTAATTTTCACAATGATTCTGAATTAGTCTTATTGTTAATTTGTACATTGTCCTTCAACATGACATTGTTTAACTTATTTTTTGTTTATTGCATAATAAAATGGTTTCAATTAAACAGGGTATCATGATAGGTAGGAACTTGTAATTCTCATTATTGTTAAAGTTCACAAACATTTTCAACACTATATTTTTGGCTTATTGTGATAGGTATTAAATTATTTCTAAAATGGTGTGATATCTGTAGAGCATATGCTAGTAAATTTAATTATCTATTATCATTAGAAACTACTACAAGATTTTTTTCCAATTTTTGTTTGCCTGCTTTTTAAAGGGAAGAATATTTATGTGCTCTGATATAATTATATGTTTTAGTGGACTATGTCTTGTATTAAATCTGAGATCACAATTTTAGGAGATGTCATTAGGTCCACTGATCCTGATCAGGGGAGGTATCATTTTAAAGTTCATTGTCATAACCAGTCTCCTTTGATAGTCCTTTCCACGCTTAATTATAGTGTAGTACTGAAGATAATTCAAAGGTGCCTGTGGTTCTAGTTACAGATGCTTCTAAAATAAAGTTCTCTGTACAAATAAATGGGATAATATCCAATATAGCATCTGTAACCTTAATGAAGTCTTATGGTTAAAGTTGATCCAGAGAAGTCCTGCTTTTGGTATTGACTTTGTACTACAAGATGAGACTTGGAGACTTAAACGCCTTGGAAGAGTGGAGATATGATAGAAGCATTCAAATTAAATAGAAATTCTAGAACAAGATCATAGAAGGCTGAAAAGGGGATAAGCTTAGGAGGAGTATTAGAAAATATTTCATAATGAAAGGGCTGTGGATATATGAAGCGGCTTCGTGTGGAAGTGAAAAAGCAACAATGACATTCAAGAGAGCATACAGTGAAGTTTTAGTTCCAAAGAAATGAAGTGAAGAGCAGGGATATTATAAAAGGAGAAAAAAATGGGTAGTGTTGATAAGCCTGCCCTCAGATGCTATGTTTCTTTCAAGTAAGTAGTGGATCCTTTCATTAAGGGCTAGGGTGTGATGGTGTAGTGTTCTCTTAAAATGTTTTTGGTTTGGTATTTCTTCCTTCCTTCTATTTCTTGCAGATCATTCAAAATCACAGCTGGAATTCTAGTACCATAACCTTTTCATGTTCTTCCAACAAGTTTTCCCCCTGTATTAATAGATTTTTTCCTCCTACTGTTTCTAGTCTGGGCGTGGTAGCAATGGTCCTGAGGCTGGGAGCCAGACATCAGGACACCTTCCAGAACCTTGTGTCATGGACCCTGAATCCAGCCACCAATTTTAATCACTACTGCTTTCCTTCTGGAAGTTATGAATGCTGTTTCTGCAGCATCCACAGTCTTTACTGATCCAGGGTGTAAAGACTCAATCTGGGAATTAAATTGGGGACCATATGCATGGCAGTCACTGCCACTGAGTCATGGGCCCTAAAATATTTTTTAATTATATAACATGGTATCTGTAACATAAGGATTAAAAAAGAAACATGATCGCTCTCAAACGCAGAAACAGGGTAAAATTACACCTTTAGTGTATTACACACTTTGGTTAGAGGCATGGCTTTCTTTCAGGCTTCAGACCTGACTATTGCATGTAGCTGTTCCTGAAGCCAAAAATGTAAAGTTTTTTTTTCTTCTGTCAGTTGCTGATTAGATTGGTTCCTTATGTCAAATAAAATGAAAATATCAGTGCAGTTGTTGGGAAAAGATGGCACTTTATATGGATTGTAAATGTTAAAGATTGCAAGCTTTTTAGAACTACTAAGGCTCTCTTCAAGCATTGTCAGCAATATAAATATTTGTATGTTTCTTTCTTAAGTAGTTGGGATTCATGGGATTCAGTGGTATAGCCAAAACAGACTTGATTTTTTTTAAGGTGGGTGGGGGGGGGGGGGGGGGGAGGCAAGGCACCAAGATTAAAATATGGGAGCACTAGGCATACAGTCCATTGATGTACTCACAAGATCGGTGGCTTTCCTTACATGAAAATACAGGCATTAGAGGAGCCAGGGAATGGAGCAGTGGAAAATGGTGCTTGTGGCGCTCGTGTATCTTCAGCTGACAGAGCTTGGGGATCCTCCTCTGGCTACAGTAGTTTTGCCTGGGGACACTGGAAGGATCTGTGCTCCTTCAACCCCAACCCCCCTCTCCTTCCCCTCCATATGGAACTATGTGTTGCTCTCCCTGGAAATAGAGATTTTGATAATTTAATGTTAAAAAAACAAAACAAAAATGATCACAGCCCTGCCTCCCCATGTTCTGGCAGCCTCTGCTGGTTGCCAGGAGAATGTGGTTTGCTGATGAAGGAAGAATTTGTTTGCCATCTTCTGTCCACCCCCGAGATGCTGGTTAGTGTGATTTATTTATTTATTTGTAGCATTTGTATCCCACAGTTTCCCACCAATTTGCAGGCTCAATGTGGCTTAGTTGCCGTAATGGTGGTTGCCATTTCCGGTTAACAGAATTACATTAGATTCATGGGTCCCACAGGGTATGTGTGGCCTCACCTTTCCAGATTCTTACTTGACTGGCATAAATACTAAGGAGCAGAGAAGACATCGGGCACCTAGCCAGGCAAAAACTTGCCATGAAGGCTTGGGGAGGAGGGGAGATGAGAAGGGACAGAGCCAGGGAGCACCTTGCTATGGAGTCCCAGAGACTTGGTGGGCTGTTTAGGGCAAATGGATTCATTGTTGTATCTGAAAGGGGGGGGGGGGGGGGGGGAAATAGAATAAGAGGAAACTGTGCTGTATCCTGTGGCAGTAAGGCTACCAAAGTGTTTGGGGTGTTTTCTTTGGGGGGGGGGGGGTGAGGGCAAATTTGCCACATTTGTTCCTCCTAGTGTCTGTGTGAAAAGGTGGCTCATTTGGGGAGAGATGTCTGATGGACTGTTTCCGTGGAGCATTGTAGTAATCTTTCAAGAAATTTGCAAGGTGGCAACATGGTCTTGTATGCAGCTTCAATGCTCACTACTGTCTAGAGCAGCATTCTAGGCAGGATAGCCAGTTTTGACAAGCAGTCCTGCAGAATCTTTTTACTAAAGTCAACTCCTCTGTCCGGCCCTTTTCCGCCAGGCTCACTTTCTACTTAGTTGCCAGGTTTCATTTTATATTGTGAGCCTTCCAGCTAGTGAGTCCCATGTGTGAGAATATTATGCCTGCTTGTCCTTGGACAAATCAAAGTTTCTTACCTGTAGCAAATGTTCTCAGAGGACAGCAGGCATATATTCTCACATCCCTCCCACCTCCCCTTGGAGTTGTCTTCTTAGCTTTAGTATTGTACTGCTGGTCCTACTCTCGAACATCATGTGGGAATGCACTTGTGCATATGCAGTAGAGGCTGTACCTCAGAGGTTTTTTTTTTTTTTTTTTTTAAGTAACAGTTCACTATGGCAGTGTCCGCACCGGGCTCCGTGGGTGATGTCACCCACTTGGGAGGATATATGCCTTATGTCCTCGGAGATCGCCTTCTACAGATAGGTAACTTTGCTTTATCTCTTTACCCTGTGCATCCCTCAATAGTCATATCTGGAGAGCCAAGACCCTTTGTTGGCTCTGAGACTAGAGAAGTCTTCTCTGAGGTTGCAGCCTCGGCACTATAGGTTGGCTGGTAGGAACCATGATGATAGTAGCTGCAGTTTTCTTTTTCTCCCAAGTTCCAGTATACCATTTCTACAGTATGTCCAGGTCCAACCAAACCTATTGAACAGTTGATCTGAACTCTGATTTCATATACTACAAATTGAGTCACTGAGCTAGCCCCAGGAAGCAATTTTCATAAATTTTGTGTTCAATTTTATTAAATTAAGTCATAGTGCTGCTGTGTTGGTTGATGAACTTCAGATTCTCTTCTTGGATGTTCCATGGAAAGAAAGGTATAAATTTGTTAACTTGTAGATTTACTACTTTCTGATTTCTAATGTTTTTCCCATAGATGTCCTGGTAAACATGAGCACTCCTGCATCATTTTTTTTCCTGTTGAGCCACATCTTGCATGGGGAAAGATAGTGTGGATGTATATTAGTTATACAGAGACAGTTATTGACTCACTTTGAGTCATACCAAAAGGGCAGACTCGGGGGTAATGTGACCATGTCTCTTCGAGTTTGCAGGTAGAACAGCTTCTTGGAGATATGTTAATTTCTTACATGGCTTCAAGCATGATCATTCCTGAGTGGAGTATTTGTGTGCTTTGGCAGAGCAGATAGAGGCCTGTTGTCCTTTGTGGTGCAGTCTTCTTAGTTCATAGCCCTAAACTGTACTGTTTTTTAGATAACTTTTATTATTGGATTGTAAACTAGGCATAACAGCATTTCAGATGTAGAATAGTTCTGTAGTCCATCAAAAGTCAGAAATACCTCATTTTAAATAAGGTTTATTTCCTTGTCACAGAAGCCTTATTTGTAGGATCACTTGAGTTTTCTATGGTAAATTTTGGAAGGTTAACCTGTATGGAGCAACAGTTGCAACTCTAGGCTGGGCAGACTGGTTGAGTCATATTGGTCTTTATCTGCAATCATTCACTATGCCACTATTTTCCAGCACGTGTTTTCCTTCTGTGAGATAATATGCAGACCCCCACAGACGAGACCTTGTTCAGACCTGTTATGTTTCAAGTGAAATAAGTTTATCAAGTCTCTCTTAGATGGTTAAGTGGTCAGAAATGGCATTCTGTGATGTGGAAATGCCTGGAATGGGAAAACTTACTGGTAGACAAAAGATCATCTGCACTGTGACTCTTAATTACTTCCTTTAAAAAGGTGGTAGGTAGCACAGTTCTTCAAGACAAAAATAATTTTGGGTTGTAATTGGCTCTTAATGAGTATTTTACTTTAAAAAGGTTTTGTTTCAAGTTCATCCTCAGTAATGTCACTGGTATTCCCCCACCCCCACACGCCTGCCATGTTTAATCTCTTAAACCAAACCACTAATTGACAAAATTCTATTGAAGATCTTAACTCCTGGTTAAGATGCTCCACACCCAAACCTTGTTACTTTGAGGGTTACCTGCTGTTCTGAATTTTCACAAGCCTAGTGACTTTTCTCACCCCAGGAAACCTGGCGTTAAAATGGCTGTAACATACAGGAAAGTGAGTTTGATTTCTTTTCATGCTGGGTAGCCTAGGGGTGAGACTTGATGTTCTTATCTACCACTCAGTTTGAGAGGACCAAATGCACACTTGAGACCTTCAGTATCAGTACCCATCACTTAACACCTACTTTTTAATAACCACGACTTTACAGTATATGCTGCTGATGTTTTATAAGCCCTGAAATTGACTAAATGTTCTGAATTTTAAGAGTGACCCATAGAAGCTTATTAAGCTGTTCTAAAACTGGGTAGAGGACATGTGCTAGATGTAATCTGCTTGGATTTTAGCAAAGCCTTTGATACGGTTGCTCACAGAAGACTCTTAAATAAGCTGAGAGGGCTGAATTTAAGACCAAAGTGGTAAACTGGATTGGAAACTGGTTGACCAACAGGCGTCAGAGGGTGGTGGTAAATGGAATCTGCTCAGAGGAAAAAAAGGTGAGAAGCAGAGTGCCTCAGGTGTTGGTTCCAAGACGGATTCTGTATAATATGTTGTGAGAGACATTGCTGAAGGGTTAGAAGGAAATGTTTGCCTTTTTGTGGATGGTCCTAAGAAAGCCAATAGTGGATACTCCAGAGGGAGTAGAAACCATGAGAAGAGATCTCCAAAAATTACAAGAATGGTCAATGGTCTGGCAGTTTGATGCCAAGAAGTGTAGAGTGATGTACTTGGGGTGCAGAAAACCAAAGGAGATGTATGAGATAAGAGAAGGATTGATAAGTAAAGCTCAGGAGAGGGACCTTGGGGTGATGGTATCTGAGGATCTCAAGGTGACGAAACAATGTGACAAGGCGGTGGTCACAGCCAGAAGGATGCTAGACTGCATAGAGAAGGATTTAACCAGCAGAAGAAAGGAGGTGTTGATGCCCTTGCACAAATCCGTTGGTAAGGCCCCACTTTGAGTATTAGAGTTTTGGAGTCCGCTTCTTGCTAAGGATGTAAAGACTTGAAGCAGTTCAGAGAAAAGCCAACAAAAATGGTATGGGTTTGTGCTGCAAGAGATATGAGGAGAGACTTGATGACCTGAAGTTGTACACCCTGCAGGAAAGAGGTAATATGATACAGACATTCAAATATTTGAAAGATATTAACATGAAAACAAACCTTTTTCCAGAGGAGGGAAGGTAGTAGAACTACAGGACATGAATTTAGATTGCAAGGGGGGCTGACTCAGGAATAACGTCAGGAAGTACTTTTTCATGGAGAGGGTGATGGATACCTGGAATGCCGTCCTGCAGGAGGTGGTGGAGATGAAAATGGTAATGGAATTCAAAAATATGTGGAATAAGCACAAAGGAATCCTATATGGAAGGCATAGAGCCAAGCTAGCTTAGAGGTGATTAGATGGCAACACCAGTAATTGGGGAAACGAAGCCAGCGCTGGGCAGACTTTTTCAGTCTGTGCGCTTACCATTGTTGGACAGATCAGCTTCAGTAGTTGAACAGTGCCAATGCGGAAGACTTCTACGGTCTGTGCCCTAATCGTGGGCTAGAGAGATTTGGATGGGTTAGAGTGGACTTCAGTGACAGCTTCAGTAGTTAGAGAGTAAGGCTAGTGTCGGGCAGACTTTTACTGCCTGTGCCCTGAAAATGGCAAGGACAAATCAAGATCAAGTATGCATATTTAGTATCACATCATACCTTATGCTATGAGTTTTGTTGGGCAGACTGGATGGACTTTACAAGTCTTTATTTGCTGTCATCTACTATGTTACTATTCACTCTAAGGTGTGGTATGCACATGTGGTAATGGCCATTTTTCCACAGCTACCATTATGCTGAATACATTGTATTTACTAAAGTGCATTAGTAACTCATAGTAGCACACAATAAATCAACCCTGCTGTGATAGGCCACAATTGTGTCCCTTTTTGTTTTTTGTTGTGTATGTTTTTGAAGGCTCTGCAAATGACACCAAGTATGTCCTCAGAAAGCCATTCCATTTACAGCCTTGCTGGAGAATACAATCTGTTGAAATTATAACTCAGCAGCCATATGATTTCTGACCGCTTCAGTGGTACCTGTAATCAGCTTGTGTTTTCTTTCCTTTTGCGAGAAGTTTATTCTCTGGGAGACTGCCAGAATAGGGCTTTCACCAGCTTTCTGCTTGCTGTTGAGTAGGGGCCCTCAGAGCTTCTGGAGCCCCCCTAGCTGCAGGTTGTGTTTTGTCATATTATGCCTGGCGCCAACTTCAAACCAGGGCTGCTCATTTCTGTCTACGTGTCTCACCACCCAGTAATTTTACTACATATAATTGGCACAGCCCAGTGAATCCTCTCTATATTTGAATCCTGTTTTACTTTAATTATAGTAAATTGTGTCAGGCATAAGGTAAGGGAAAATATGTACCTTGCAGATAGACGATGGCATACGTAGCACTGCTTAACCAAATTTTAAATTCAGGAATTGCTTCTCCCATCGATTTGAGCACTTAAGTCAAGGTATTCTTTTTAATGTTTTTGAGCATTTGTTCTGACTAGTGCTGGGGAAGCGTGGCATGTGACTGGAAGTCATGTGGTTTGAAGATCTGTGTGTTGCCTACTGCTGAATATTTGTATAGATAGAGCTGCAAGGAGTATATAGAGCTGCACATAAACTTAGAAGAAATGACCCTTCTCTGTGCATCTTTGTCTAGTCTGCACAATAAACCAGATATAAAGGTTTGGGGTTAAAATGTTGAGGATATGATTGGGTAGAACTAAACTAGATGGGTTGTATGTAGAGTTAATTGAGGGAGAAGCTGCTTTAATAAAGTAAAACTGCAAGGAATGAGACTTCTCAAGAGCCTGTAGAAGAGGAGCCATGCTGTACTTCTGGCAACTGAACTCATGCTTAGACTCGCCAGCATTTCAGTTTAGATTAATACAGTTCTCTGCAGTTTTAATCAATCCACTAGCAAGAGAATGATTAGGTGGGGGTACTGCAGGATGGGAACTATTTAAGTAATTCTGAAAGAAATGAGAACTCAGCTCACAGTCTATGAGAAAAACAAGAACTAAGGTGAGTGGCTGAGCATAGGGTGGGAAGTTTAACAGCTTCTGCAGATGCCAGAGAGGCTAGGCAGCTAACTAGCAGTGGTCATTTCCAAATTAGTAAATTTCTAAAAATAAATCTACCTCTTGCACTATAATTTCCAAATTGTCCTCCTACCTAGATGTGCAGTTCAAAGGAACCTTTAACATCCGAAAGGTAGAAAGTTATTCAAACTATTTATATGACAACTCCATAACAATATCATAAATCCAAATATATCATGAGTCTCATAGAACATTCATGCTAACACTTTTATGCTTTTTCATTTATTTGGAAAACAGTCGAACCAAAACGAAACTGTTCCTGGCTTCAGACAATTTCTGCAGAGGCGAGAGAGGCTAAGCAGAGGGCAGCGTGTGCTGAGTTTTATACTCCTTAGGATGCAGAATCAATCAGTCCTGACTGTTGTAGGAGTTAATATACCTACTCGTCCACCATTTGATTTTTTTTTTTAATCATTTGGTCCACTGCAGTACAAATAATGCTAAGGATTGGTAGATTGTTTCAGCACAAGGGATATAGAGTTTTGAAAATATTCTCTGGCACCACATCAATATTTATTTTGTACACAGGCTTCAGTATTTATAGTACTTCAGTACACTTAACCTATAATAAGTTTGTTCCATCTTAACCAGTTCCAAAGTGGGACTGTCTTTCAGTAATTAACCTTGTGGGCAGGTACTTACAATTAAAAGTTCAAGTCAAAACTGAGCCTTTAACTACAGGGTTTTAGTTGACTGTAAATAATTCAGGGTCAGGGATAAATTATTTGCTTGTAAAGTTAGTTTTTGGGGGCTCCTGGATTTTTCATATGATTTTTCTCTGAGTAATGGTTGCTTCTGAACAGGTGGAGGGGCATAATCGAAAGGGACGCCCAAGTTTTGCTGAGGTCCTCGCAAAATGTCCCGATGGAGGGGCAGGGAAACCCATAATATTGAAACAAGATGGACGTCCATCTTTCGTTTCGATAATACGGTCGGGGACGCCCAAATCTTGAAATTTAGGTCGTCCTTAGAGATGGTCATCCCTAGATTTGTTCGTTTCTGATTTTCGGCGATAATGGAAACCAGGGACACCTGTCTCAGAAACGACCAAATGCAAGCCCTTTGGTCATGGGAGGAGCCAGCATTTGTAGTGCACTGGTCCCCTTGACATGCCAGGACACCAACCGGGCACCCTAGGGGGCACTGCAGTGGACTTCATAAATTGCTCCCAGGTACATAGCTCCCTTACCTTGTGTGCTGAGCCCCCCAAAACCCACTACCCACAACTGTACACCACTACCATAGCCCTTATGGATGAAGGGGGTACCTAGATGTGGGTACAGTGGGTTTGTGGTGGGTTTTGGAGGGCTCACATTTACCACCACTAGTGTAACAGGTAGGGGGGATGGTCCTGGGTCCGCCTTCCTGAAGTGCACTGCACCCACTAAAACTGCTCCAGGGATCTGCATACTGCTGTGATGGACCTGAGTATGACATTTTAGGCTGGCATACAGGCTGGCACAAAACATTTTTAAAGATTTTTTTGAGGGTGGGAGGGGGTTAGTGACCACTGGGGGAGTAAGGGGAGATCATCCCAGATTCTCTCCGGTGGTCATCTGGTCAGTTCGTGCACTTTTTTGTGCCTTGATCATAAGAAAAACAGGACCAGATGACCTTGTCAGGGACGCCCTTTTTTTCCCCGTTATGGATCGAGGACATCCATGTGTTAGGCACGCCCAAGTCCCGCCTTCACTACGCCTCCGACACGCCCCTGTGAACTTTGGCCATCCCTGCGACGGAAAGCAGTTGGGAACGTCCAAAATCGGCTTTCCATTATACCGATTTGGGCGACCCTGTGAGAAGGACGCCCATCTTCCAATTTGTGTCGAAAGATGGGCATCCTTCTCTTTCGAAAATAAGCCTGATAGTGAAATGTAATATTTCAGAAGGCTCCAGCCAGGCAAATTATTAATGAAAATCAATTTAACTTTTAATCAGTGATATACATGGAATGCAATGTTCAGTTTTTCTGATCAAGGTGACTGTTTTCATAAACATTTTGGAATATTTCTGTTGTGTCCTTCAGACCTGTCTTATTCAGTAAAACACTTTTTATTCTTTCCAAGTAAGTGGTATATTTGTGACTGTAGTTTGTGTACAGCCTTCTAGTAGTGGTAGGGTTGTCAGTGTCTGAAAGAGAAACCCACCATCTGCTATTGCCTGTGCTCCACACTTGCCCCCCCCCACAAAAAAAAAAGAAAATAATTGCAGTGACAGCAGCAGTACAAGCTTTAGCACCTACAGACCTCATTGAGATGGGGGTTGTACAGAAGGTTGCATTCTTCAACCCACTGAGCCACAGACCCCCCCCCCCCCCTTAATAAACAAATGATTCCCCATAAATTGAAACATATATTTAGCATTCAAAAAACATTTGCCGGTTCTAGTGTAATATCACTAACAACATAAACATTCTCCGTATTGGGCATGTGAAGTAATATAAAATTCTATAAAAGAGTAACTCGGAATCTAGAACAAATTTACCATATCTACACTTCCAAATCTCATACAAAAGACCCTGGCTAGGAAAAAGCAGAACCCTAAATATTACAATGGGCCCTAGAACATCAAATTTTTATTGGGAAAACCTAACACAATATCTGGTTGTGGTCACATGCTTGCATATATGCACAACACGTGGGTAGGGGATAGGGGTCCAACCAAGACAATTGCCCTGGGACCTCAAGCTAGAGAGAGCATTAATCCTACCTAAAGTTTAAGAAGACACAGCCTGCTTTGTGGGCGTTGATGTCCCTTCCAAATTTCTACCCTGGGCCACTACCATGTCTAAACATTGTCCTGGCAGGTATACATTCCAAAAAGCAGACTTATGGTATACTAATCACTAAATTAAAACAAAAATACAATTCCTTCTTTCTGCTTTTGGTGTCTGGCTATTCTGTTTAATTGTGTGCTTTCTGCTTTCCTCTGTCTTCTTTTAACATGTTTTCAGGGATGCCTGTCCATTGGCCATTCTTTTCTCTCCTCCTGTCTTCACTTCCTTCCCTACATCCATCTCTAACACTGATCTCTTGCTTTCAATTTTCCTTCATACATTTTTCTGCCTCTCAAGATTTCATTCTTCCTTCATACCAACCAGTCTTCAGTCTTCCTTTCTTTATTTCCTTAACCTACAGCTTTACATTTATTTCGCTTGCCCCAGTCCTCCCATTCTTCATCTCTGTCTCCTCCTTCAGTCTCTCATTAGCTACCCCTTTTCTCTCCTAGCCCAGCTTCACTTCTCACTCCTCTGCAGGCTTCTTGTATCTGTGTGGGTTGGACAAAGCATGTTATGGAAGGGAGGTTCCACACATATTTGGCTTCTGTTGTAGGTATTATAGATTTGAGCATAAGGTATTGCAACTGGCTTTAAAGAGAAATTGGTATGGCAGTCGCAGTGCAGAACTGCCTCTTAGTTCAGTGGTGGTTAGCCGAAAATTGGCCCTTTCATTGGCAGATTTTTCTGTTCTATTAGGATTTATTTACTGCATTTTTGAAGTAATTCACCCAAGATGGTGTACAGCAAGAATAAGCCGAACATAGGCAACAGACAATTACAGAAGTGAAATGTATTCAAATAATACACATAGTAGATGACAGTAGAAAAAGACCTGCACGGTCCATCTAGTCTGCCCATCTAGTCTGCCCAACAAGATAAACTCATATGTGCTACTTCTTGTGTATACCTGCTGTAGTATGTTACTTAGTGTCAACAAAACACCCATTAAAACATCTTAATAGACAGCATAGGTTGTAAGCAGAGGTGGAATGAAAAAATAAGGGCGATTAACCTAAGGAGAAATTGTGCTTGAAGTCAGAGTAGGAGTGGGTAACAAGTCTCACTACAGTAAGTGCAATGGCAACAGTTGGTCTCACAGTAATAGCCTGTGATTTAAACTTTAAAATTCATCCTTTGAAATCTGACAGTACTATTTAATGGTTAGATAAAATGAAACCTAGTGTGCTAATTATAATATTCTTTCCAAACCAATAGAATATTGTGTTGGATATCACTTCATTCTAATTGCCCCTTCCCTCCAAGTCAGAGAGACACAGATACAAATGCACACATAAGCACATGCAGAAGGGTTAGTAAGAATTTCATGAACCATTCTTCAAATGCTTTCCCCACTTGTTAGCTTACAACAGCTTGGTGTAGGCTGGTATTTTTCTCTTGGCTTGTTCTGTGCCCGGGTCAAGGGGAGTGGTTCACGCTTTGTACCTCAGATCAAGTGGTTGTCCTATTGGATTATTCTTTGTGAGAAAGTGCATTTGATTTGGATGTCTTAACTGAAACGTTGAGGTAGGGATTATCAAAATCCACCCAAATAAATAAAGGAATGGAAAGTTTGTCACTGCTTTTTTAAGAGCATCAGGTGGGTGGAGAATGAAAACAAATTATATACTAAACATTTTCTCAATAGAGGGACAAAAGTGGTATAATTCTTTCAGTACATCAGGCTCTGTTTCACAAAATTTCCCACCTGAAATAGCAATAGTTATGGGTTTCTGTCTTAATGTACTGCTGCAGGACATGTGAGCAGTGCTGTATTATAACATGTTTTCTGGGGCTATGTCCCACTTACCATGCCCAGACCGATGATATTCGTTTATATGCACAGCAATTTCAATTGATATAACTGCAAGGATTGTACCAATTATAGAATTTTTTTTATGCAGGATAATTATATAGCAGATTGACTCACCTTAGATGAGGGTAAATAGTTCTAGTTAGCATGAACAGTCCAATTGTTAATGTTTGCTCTGTGCTTTGCAGTTTGATGCAGGCCAAGTTCTTTTTGATGTAGTTGCCTGGTTTGTTAGGATCAGAACTATACTATGAAGACACTTCTGCTGGGATGCACTTATATGCACATGAGTGTGGCCTCATTTTGCAGACCAACCCTAGTGCTGCATCAGGACACAGTGCTAACGGTCAAGCACTGCCATTTTGCAGGGGGATGGGATTTGATATCCCGCCTCTCTATAATATGTAAACCATTTTAATTGTAACTACAAACAGGCACTTTCACCTGAGGCAGGAGCATCACTCGCTTCCTAATCCTGAAGTGGCCACGAGGGAAATCTGTACAGGGGCCAGGGCCCACTGGGCCACCAGGGAGGTCTGGCTGAAAATCATTTATAGTGAAAGGCTGCTCTTCCACCTGATATAACTCTTTTTCTCCTGCACTGTAATCTTTACTTCTTCCTTGAGCTGGAATAAAGATGCAGCGCTCCCAGTGAGCTTTAAAAAAGTAGAATTTTTACTTATGTATTTAGTTATTTGGAATTTCTCTGCTTTCATTTAAAGAACAAGACAAAATGGTTTACAATCTATGGAAACAAAGGAACATCAAAATATTTTGGTGGGACAGAAATCAGTCATACAAAATGCACAGTAGTCTACAGGAAAGCAAGGATAAAAACTATTACCCAGAAATTTGTAATCCAGCTCAAGTTCCAAAGGAGCAATTTTGGATTTGACCTTCTGCATATATGTCGCATGCCACTGCCCAGCGCTTTAGCAAGGTGGCTATACTGCTGATTTTTTTCCATGCCAAAAACAAATACTACAGGGCATAAGATTAGGATAGGGAAATTGGAATTAAACTGCTCAACTAAATGATAGCACAGTTTACTTTGTACATTGACCCCAGTGAGAGAGAAATTATGTGCATTTCATTGCAGAAACCTGATATGGCATCTGCTGTTCAAGGGCTACATCCTGTTTTCATACAAGTCTCTACAAACGAAGTAAGCTTGGAGCCTATGGCTTGGATAGTTCATTTTCAGAGAAAGTTAGTGTGAGTTGGCTTGTTAACATAATTGGTGTGAGATTTTGTCTTTCTGTTGTGGATGCATTTTGTTCACTGGCTCAGCCCTTTGAAATGGCTTGGCGCCAATAACCATGCCTCATTTCCCTGAAGATGGATGTGTGATATGTTCTCACCTCCTTAATGGTTTTACACGTACATGCCTGTGCTTAGCGATGTTTTGTCAGCTGTTGTGTGATAGATATACAGAATCTGACTGATTAAGGCTGTGTGGAATGATAATGAGAGATTGAGTGGCATCACCTGCTGCCACCATAGAGTGCCATGAGCGTAACCTAGTGGCTCTCAATCCTGTCCTGAGGGAACACCAGCCCATCAGATTTTCAGGATATCCACAGCAATATGCATCGGAGATTTGCATGTTCATTTCAGATATCCTGAAAACTTGACCAACATAGGTTTGAGAACCATTAGATAACCTAGAAATGCCAGGGGAATGAGGGCTAGTACTATGTAATGGAAATTTATCCTCTTGGTTTGCAATTTGTGGGCAAGTTTGCTCAAGAGTGCTAATCATTTAACAGGTGATTTTATGTGCACTAATAGCTTCACTAGCTAAAAATCATGTACTAACTCAACACAAATGTAGTGGGGACTGGACAAAAGATTGGGCATGGACTTCACAATGCAGTTAATGCACAGCAATTGACATGATATGATACAACAGAATATAAGGTGTTTGTATTCCACCAACTCTCCCTAAAAGGTTCAAAGTAGATCACAAAACCAATAGAAGAAGAAACTGATTACAACAGAAAGGTTTGGAACAAATAGGTTTTCAGATTATTATGAAACTCATAAGAATGTATAGACTTCAGTTGTCTGGTAACAGCTTCCAAGTTTGGACAGCTGTATTTGAAAAAGTGCCCTCTAATGTTTTTCTTATAGTGAATACCTGAAAAAGAAGGAAAATGTGATGTCCTACAAATATTTTGTTCTCAAAACGATAGGTCAAAGGAAATTATGTTGGACTCGGTAATGACTCTGGAATCATACCTTGAAAAACTTTGAAAATTATACAAGCTATTTTAGATGTAACATGGGGGGGCCTGAAGAGGTAGCCAATGTAACTTTATCAAAGTAGTAGAGTAATTAATTTTGGGCACCTGCATTTTGAAGAATCTGTAATTTAGAATATAATTTTACTAAAAGAGAGCAGTATAAACTATTACAGTAGTTGAGTAGAGATAAAACTAGTGCCTTAACTATCATTTTAAAGTGTTCATCTGAGAACAGAGAGCAAATCTTTGTAGCTGACAAAGTAAATAAATAAACCAGCAAATTGAATATCAAAAGGTAGTTGTATCAAGGTGAAATCCTAGAACTTTTGAAGATTTGTCCACATTTGACAACCAAACCATCCACATGCTGTTACTTGTACAGTTTGCCCCCTCAGAGGCGTTAAGTGCATCTGTGTTAATTGTGAATAAACTTAATGTGCTCTGAGGAACATTTTTGAGTGGTCCCTGCAGGAAACATGCTGAGGATGCCCCCCAACAGTTAACACACAACTTTTTTCACTTACTGTGCATTAATTTGACCATTAAATCATTGTGAATACAAAGAAGCTAGTTTTCAAAGCAGTAAAAAGTCTGAAAGAGCCCAGATGTTTTTCTGGTGAAAATATACAGATCGCCATAATAAAACTGAAATTTTGAAAACGTCCGAGTGGACTGTTTGTGCCCAAGATGTTCTGAGAAGGGGCGTTTGGGAGCATGTCATGGGCGGTGTTACGGGATGGACACTTGTCAGTGATAACAGATAGCAGGGAGGTGTTCTGAGGTGTAAATGAAAACGTCTCAATTTAGACCTGTTGTAAAAGTGAATAACTCAAGCCACAGCCTGTCTTTGGACCCATTTGTGCTTTTGTTGAGTTGGAGAGTGGAGATGTGAATTTGGTCATGTTCTGAAGGAGAGTGGAGAGTTGAGTGGTTTTTTAGCTTTGTCGTCTGCCCCAGTCTGAAACCTTTGTCCCCTCATATTCCTTCTGTGCCTCCTCCATCTCATGCACTCCTTGCCCACACCTGCTAGCCCCTCAGCCACACCCATCCCTTGTGCTCTCAGGCCCCTCCCCCTCTACTGTGTCCTTGCCTCACCAATCCTTCCCTGTCCCCGAAACACTCATATCTCCCTTTGTACATTCTTACCTGCTTGTACTGTGTGTCTCCTTATGCTGTCCAGTCGCAGTCTGTGTGCTGGTGCTGTGTTTGTTAGTGCTGTGCTTTGTGTGGGTATGGGGGGGGGGGGGAAGAGTGAGTGCTGGTGGCGGTGGTTTAGTGTCTCAGGTGGAGTAGGTGGTGGTGTAGATAGTGGTGTCACCAGGGTTAGTGGGTTGCACCTGTGGTGGTGGGACACTTGCAAGTTAACCATGGATGTGCTGATTACTATTGTGGGTGATTTGTTGGATGTAGCTGGCTGACTGGAAGGGAGGGCTAGGAGGAGATACCCCTGTCCCAGAGTATTTAGGCCCAGGACCCAGTTCCTGGACCTCACTGACAGGGCCGGTCTTAGCAAGTGCGGGGCCCTATGCAGACCAATTTGGTGGGGCCCCATCCTAGCCCCACCCCCACCATTGCCCCGCCCCACCGTAGCCCCGCCCCACCCTAGCTCCACCCCATTGATAAAATTATTCCATTTTTAGAACATTTTTTATTTATGAAATTTCAAATAAAGACAAATGAAGCTAAACTTGCACAAAAAACTGATTGAAATAATAAGCACAATGCTATCATGAAACCTCCCCTCCCCAGAAATTATTCAGTTCAAGTCCACTACAATTAGTAGTTCCAATTCTCATAACAAAGGAGAATAAAGGAAAAATATTAAGAAAAGATTCAGTACTTTCAAATTCCCCTATTACTCTGTAACCCATATATGCAATAAAATAAAATGAAATGAAAAGATATACAATAAAATAAAGTGATATGTAAAATATAATGTACAATATAAAAACATATAGACCACCAAGGTATTAAAATAGCTTTAAAATATATACCACAACACTCTGACTCAAGAAGACTCCGACTCTGTCATCCATAATTGTCTGACAACACACAGAAAAAAAAATAAGTAGAAAAAAAAAGTCACAATTAATACCTTATACACCAATATACCAGCCATACGGAAAATGCAGATTATCAACAATATGAAGCTAGCAAGGGATCATAATATCACAATTCTCATGTAGAGCCACAAAACACCCTTTTAGAGATAGTGTGTCATGATTTAGGCTCTACACCCTTTCCGATGTTTGGTGCCACCTTAGTAAGGCCAACACACAATCTCTCCACTGCAAAACACTATACACAAACGTGTGCAAAAACACACTCATAACCTTAACAAACCATAAACAGCACTAATTCCAAGGACAGGACGAGCTACAACCTTATGCGTGGCGTGGAAAGGCAACTGTAATTACACCGGGCTCTAAAACACCAGTGCACAACCTAGTGAAAAAAACCAAACAAAAAGGGCTGCAAACTATACGCTAGCAGAATACTGCACCTTCCTTGATCACACCTGAAAAACACATGAATGCAAAATACCGAACTGGAAAGTTACCTCAAGAAGTCAGACTCAGTATGTAGCAATACTACAAAAATTAAAACTTACATGAAAAATATCACAGATGCACATTTCCAAAAACTAACATATTCCAGTTAATAAATCCTGAATAAAATAGTTTTTTCTACCTTTGTTGTCTGGTGACTTTGTTTTTCTGATCATGCTGGCTCAGTATCCGATTGTGCTGCTATCTGTCCTCTTAACTCCATTTCCAGGGCTTCCTTTCCATTTATTTCTTTACTTTCTGCCTTTCTTCTTCATTTCTTGCCCTACATCCGTAAGTAAAAGCTGGGTCCTCCGCGGACTTGACTGTCCAGTGGATCCAGCTTCTGCCTATTTTCTATATCCATGTGCACTTTTTCTCCTCTCTTCCTTTTCCCTCACCTCATCTCCTTCCTCACTCTTCCCTCGCCTCCATCCATGTCCAGCATTTCTTCTCTCTCCTCCATCCACCCATGTCCAGCGACCCTCCTGTCCCCCCTGCCATCCATCTATGTCCAGCAACCCCCCCTGTCCCCTCTGTCCTCCCCTGCCATCCACCTATGTCCAGAGACCCCCCTCCCCTCCATCCACCCATGTCCAGTGACCCTCCTGTGCCCCTGCCCTCCCCTGCCATCCACCTATGTCCAGAGACCCCCTCCCCTCCATCCACCCATGTCCAGCGACCCTCTTGTGCCCCCTGCCCTCCCCTGCCATCCACCTATGTCCAGAGACCCCCTCCCCTCCATCCACCCATGTCCAGCGACCCTCCTGTGCCCCTGTCCTCCCCTGCCATCCACCTATGTCCAGAGACCCCCTCCCCTCCATCCACCCATGTCCAGCGACCCTCCTGTGCCCCCTGCCCTCCCTGCCATCCACCTATGTCCAGAAACCCCCTGCCATCCAACCATGTCCAGCAACCCTCCTGTGCCCCCTGCCCTCCACCTATGTCCAATACCCCCTCCCCTGCCATCCACCCATGTCCAGCGACCCTCCTGTCCCCCCTGCCATCCATGTCCAGCAACCCCCGTCCCCTATGCTCTCCCATGTCCAGCAACCCTCCTGTCCCCCCCTGCCATCCATGTCCAGCAACCCCCCTGTCCCCCCCTGCCATCCATGTCCAGCAACCCCCCTGTCCCCTATGCCCTCCCCTGCCATCCACCTATGTCCAGAAGCCCCCCCTCCCCTCCATCCACCCCATGTCCAGCGACCCTCCTGCCCCCCTTGCCAACTGCCATCCACCTATGTCCAGTAACCCCCCCTGCCTTCCACCCATGTCCCGCGACGCGAGTCTCCTCGTTCCTCTGCTGCTCCCCCTCCCTCCAGCCACCTGAGACCCCTCCCGTCTGACCCCCCCTCCCCGACCCGCCAAACGACCCTCTTCTGCCGCCCGCACCTCACCTGACCCGACCCAGCATTTTAAAAAACCCTCCAAGCGGCGGTGCCGGTGCCTCGCGTCTCAGAGAAGAAAACTCGCTTCGTCGTTGGCCGGCCTTCCCTCAAGTCCCGCCCTTGCGGAAGTTACATCAGAGGACGGGACTTGAGGGAAGGCCGGCCAACGACGAAGCGAGTTTTCTTCTCTGAGACGCGAGGCACCGGCACCGCCGCTTGGAGGTTTTTTTTAAATGCTGGGTTGGGTCAGGTGAGGTGCGGGCGGCAGAAGAGGGTCGTTTGGCGGGTCGGGGAGGGGGGGGTCAGACGGGAGGGGTCTCAGGTGGCTGGAGGGAGGGGGAGCAGCAGAGGAACGAGGAGACGCGCGTCGCGGGACATGGGTGGAGGGCAGGCGAGCGTGGTCGGCGAGGCATGCCGCGCGGGGCCCCCTTAGGCGCGGGGCCCTATGCGGCCGCCTCGGTCGCCTCTGCCCAAGACCGGCCCTGCTCACTGATCAGGAATGCCTTACTAGGTACCACTTTGATAGGGCTGCTCTGTGAGCAGCTACAATCCTTCCTCCAGACCAGGACATAGGAATAATCCAGTGCCAGTCTACCTCCTTTGCCTTTCTTGCCACTGGCACATTTCAGTCAGCGCTAGCAGTCAGTGCAGCCTCACCCAAGCCTGCCATCTTCAGCTGTCTTTCCCAGTTCCTTGATGCCTTCCTGACCCACATCTCACAGTATATCACCTTCCCCGTTACCGCCCTACTCCATAGGCCACTTCCGCTTGGTCATAGGCATCATTGACTGCACACGTCACACTTGGGACCCCCCACCCCCAGTAGCATACAAGGACACTTAGAGAAATAGAAATCCTATCACTCCATGAACATGCAGATGGTGTGTGATTCCCAGGGGGAGTTTGTGGATGTGTGCCTCGTTCCCAGAGTCCTGCCGTGAAGCATATATATTGCAACACTCGGGAATCTACCAGAGGTTTGACAGAGGGAAGATCACCGGCGGCTGGCTCCTAGGTAAGTAGTAAACGGAATCTCCACCCCACACCACTCCCCCCTCCCAATCTCACCACACTCCTTCACCCAAGGTGCCTCCAGAACCTACACCCATTACTCGCACTCCACAGGGTGCCCCTACCAGCCAGTACATACCCATGCTCATGGCTCTCATTTTTCTCTCATTTTTTTCACGGCGTTTTGCTTTTTATTTGTTTGATTTGGCTGCGTCCCTTTTTGCGGACCCAGCAGCATTATACTCGTGCTACTCCAGCACAAAGTTGGTTTGACGTGCAGCAGAGGATTTATTGACCCCTGAAGAAGGCTTTTCAGCTGAAACACGGACCGTGTAGGGTCCCAATAAACTTTGTTTGGAGCTCTTACTCCTGTGTTTTGGCTGGTCACTTGGACTTGTTTTCTTCCACCCTGTCTTTTGTTTGCTTGCGTCATTGTGGAAGGAGTGGACCCCCCTTTCTCCTTTGTTTCCATGACTCTCATTGTATAGCCCCAAAATGAGGCAGAGGAGCGATTATAGTAAGGCCAATCAAACCAGCTGGGCCTTCATCGAACAGACATTTGGCCAGCTCAAAAATAGATTTTGATGCTTTGACCATTCTTGGGGGGGCCCTTTACACCCCAGAGAAGGTAGCCAAAGTCTTCATGGCTTGCTTGCCTGCTGCACAACTTTGTGCAGTGAAGAAGACAGTCCTTGCCAGAGGATAGATGACAGCAACAGCAGACAGACTAGGAAGATTGACATCCCCCCCCCCCCCCCCCCCGAGCTGACCAGGCACCACATCAGTTGGGCATCCACACCAGACAAACACTTAGACATTTTCAGTAAATGTAAGTGCACCATATATTATTCCTCATAATATCCTAAACCCACCACCTTTCACAAACCCCACCTTACACCCCCCCACCCTCCCCTTCCCGCTGGCAATACCACCACCACCACATGGAAATTATGTGGCTTACATCACAAACTCACCTCCCCCCCCCCCTCCCAAGTCCCCTCCTATGACCACCTCTCCCACTCCTCTGTTTAACTGCTGGTGATGGTCCCAGCCTCTCGGAAGGCACTTGAGCTATCCTCTGAGTCTTCATTGTACCCTGCAGCCTCTGCTACAGCTTGAAAATCGGGCCACTTTCTTGGCCTTGTGGCTGACATGCTGCTGGGCATAGCACCCAGCATTGCACTGTGTGCTGTGCCTGAGGGACTTGGCCTCATGCCAGGCACACTGGGCCTAGATCCAGTGAGTCCATACTGAGGTCGCTTTGTTGAGGTGGAAGTTGTGCCAATGCTCTGTTTGCTGTGGGCACTGGTGCCACCTTCTACTGGTGCAGATGGGGAGTGCTGTAAGAATGGTGGCTTCACTAGTGTCAGTGTAGTAAAGTGAGAGAACGGTGACCAACCACATGTCTCACATACCTTCAACTAAACATTCCAGTGAAATATTACCAGATCTTCCCATATCTATCATCTTATCTGTTTTCAAGTCCTCACAAGAGTGATCATGGCACAGTCTTAGTTGTAGCTTCCAGCTGTAGGGCTGATTTTTGCCTGGTCAGACGCCCTTTACCCCTGGCCACTCGGGTCCATCGCTGGCGATTCAGCCTCGGTTCCACCATTTTGTTGCTTGCCGTTCTTTCCACCGGCGCTTCCACCTCCGGCCATATCGCACGGGCCTCTTCCACACTCTGGACCCTTCTTTGTTATATGCCAGCGCGAATGGGTGCTGCCATCGGTATTGTGTTCCTTGATCTCGCAGGTATCTAGTGAAGTTCCGCATCTCTGCGCGGCGTTTTAGTGTCATCGGGGCCAGGTCCTGATACAATTCAATAGGGAAAGAATCCCATTTTATACAGTCTTTCTGACGTGCTTTCCGCAGAACATTTTCTTTTATTTTGTAGTCTGCAAAGCATGCAATTATGTCTCTAGGCACATTGGCCCTTGCACGTGTTAGCGCTCTATGTGCCCGGTCTACTTTGATACTCTCCGGGCTCACCTCCTGGCCCTCTTCCGATAATAACATACTAGCCACTTGCTGTGTAACTAGCTCACAATTCATATAGTCCGCCTGTTCCGGTATACCCCGAATCCTGATGTTGGATCTCCTGCCACGATTCTCTAGATCCTCTATCTTATCCATGAGGACCTTTCCTAGCTCTTGTTGTTCCCTCACGGTGGCCTCTAGCGAGCACAGCGATTCTTGTTGCTCTTCCACCCGCTCATCCACGTGTTCCATGCGTCGGCCCATCTCCATTAATTCACCTCGGAGTTCCGTTGCCAATTTAGTAATATCT
Source organism: Microcaecilia unicolor (assembly GCF_901765095.1). NCBI lineage: Eukaryota > Metazoa > Chordata > Amphibia > Gymnophiona > Siphonopidae > Microcaecilia > Microcaecilia unicolor. The sequence continues at coordinate 96,471,063 of NC_044036.1, read as the reverse complement.
TCACGACCAGCTTTTACATCTGCTCTGATCTCTTCGAGCAGCGCTCGGAAATCGCTTGGATTAAAATCTCCATCGGCCTCTGTCTCACCCAAATCTGTCTCTGTGCACTCAATGTCGGCCTGTGAGGAACCCATGCCCGGCGCCATCTTGTTTCCAGCAACGTGTGGTTGATAAGCGAAAGTTTTCAAGGATTTACGCGAGGTATTGGCTTCTTTCCCTGCCATCTTTTGCTGTGGACACCCTTCCGCTAGCATTATGTGCGGTCCACTCAGCGCGAGCTCGCCGTAATCCGGTATATTTTATGAGTCTGTCTGTGAGGCATGCGGAGCTGTTCACTCACGCTGCCATTGCTTAGCATGACGTCACCGCTCTCCTTGTCTTTCCTTTCCTTCCATCCATAGGCATGATCACCTCCCTTCTCTCTACTCTTCCCTGCATGTACACCATCTCCTGCCTTTTCTCTGCCCTTCCCCCTCCTCTATGTGGGCACCATCTCCTATCTCACATCCCTATACCTTCCCCTCCTCTGCATAGACACCATCACCACAGGACAGGTAGATGGAGCTGTGAGGGGATGAAGACCATTTCTCCTGACTATTAGAGGGCTGCAATGGTGAACTTCCGGGGCCCGCATGTTGGAGACTTCTGACTTTTACCATGTTAAAGGCTGGTATAAATGCTCTTGTCAGTGTTATCAAACACATGCATAACTGACCATATTCTAAAAGCTTAGCGTATAAGTACTTGGCATGTCCTGTCCTGTGCCCCTTCCACATTCACAGCCTGCTCACAGTTAGGCAATATAGAATAGAGTCTAAGTTCAGTTATGCTTGTAACTAGAAATTAGTGTAATGTGCCAATTAACTCATTATCACTGATAATTGGTTGTTAGTGGCAATTCATGCTTTATCAGGTAACCTAAGTGCATAACAGCATTCTGTAATCTATGCATGAAAATTTGTGCACTAAGTGTGAAATGCGCATGCAAGATTATAGAATTAGAAGGAAGCTCCCTGCAGCTTGCATTTCAAAAATTGAGTGTATTTATCGGGAAAAACAGCATACACGCTGCTAAATTGGCATTACTAAAATTAATCTCAGGACTGTCAAAAATAGTTCATGAGTTGAAAGATCGCCTGTTTTTGTCTCAATATGCCTTTTTGGAAGAACCAGACATCACAATATTGTAATATTTTGGTAATGTTATTTATCACTGGGAGCCTTGGTTTTACATTACCTCCTTTCAGTTTGTCTCAGCATTCTCTTTGCTACCCTGACATGTGATCTTGACACAATCATAGTTCTTAAAGAGCAGAAAACTCCAACAATTCTCTGATCAGATACTCAGAAGGACATGTCTAACCTACTCTGTTTTTGGCAGCTCACATGAGAGTTCATGCCAAAACTGCAACAATTTACAATTTATCACAGCTTTTATGTGTTTTCTTGACTACATCTGATCTAGGGCCCTTGATTCTTTGGGAGGAGCCAATGAAAACTTAATAGATGATAGACTGACCAAGGGATCTGTAAGATTTTTTTTTTACTGTTGGCATTTGACCAAGAGTTTCTGTGTAATAAGTATCAAATCAAGACCTGTGTCATGCACAGCTGGAAAATTGTTGGAGTAATTCCATCGTCTCTTTAAAAAAAAAAAAAAAAAAACACGCACACACATTTTTCTGTCTCAGAATATACATTTAAGAGAGGATCAAATGGTATATTTTTTAGGAATAACTGGAGACGAAAACGATAACAGATTTCAAGAATGCATGGGATAAGCATACTGGATTCCTATATGGAAAGAGACTAGAATCAAAACAACTTAGTTGTATTTAAGTGGCAAATCCAGTAGTTGGGAAGTAAGGCTAGTGTCATGCAGACTTCTGTGGTCTGTGTCCCTGTCATGGCTAGATAGATCTGGTTGGACTTGAGAGTGCTTCCCCAGCAACTCCAGTAGTTGAAAATTAGACCAGTGCCAGACAGACTACTACAGTCTGTGCCCTGACATTTCAAGAGGGTATGCAGGTCTTTATCTGCTGTCATCTACTGTGTTGCTATATTTTGGTTTCATGAACAGGAACAGCTTCTCTTACAGTGTCTAGAGATCTCAGTTGCTATTCAAGTAAAGCAAAAGTCAGACAGTTGCTATTTTTGTTTTAAACATAGTTAATTTTAGAGTTGATGTTCAAAAGAGAATTCTTTTAGGTCTATTTCACTGTGGAGCATATGAGTTTATAGTCTTCACTGTGCCTCTCTGTACATATCGATTTGCACAAACTGTATAGCTAGATCTATGACAGATTCTGTTGGCTCAGAGTTTGGTCTGGGAGCCTCAACCACCCCTTCAGTGCTAACATTCAGGAATTGCACTGTGTGTACCTATAGCATATATCAAGTTCATTTTTGTCCTTCCACCATCACCACCTCTGTAGGAAGGCAAGAGCTTCATACAGGGCTCATGGTTGGAGGACAGGAATACACCTGGTATGTGCTACATGCACTTGTGTGCATTCCCAACTTATTTCTGTTAGTGTTACAGAAATAAGCAACATCAATAGTACTACTAGACATACACAGCACTGTAAAAATACAAATGAGAGACAGCCCCTGTTCTATGGAGCTTCCAATCTAGTCATGGTGCACATACAAAGAACACGAGGATAAGGAGAAATTATATTATAGAAAAGTGGTTACAATTAATAAGCCTAACATTAGAGAAAGTTGGGTTTAAGGTTTCAAGGCACAGAAAGGTGAGATTTTTGAGCTGGGTTTGAGAAGGAAAGAGAAAGCATGATGGTCAAGCACAGCAAGTCTATTCCTGGCCAATACTGCAAGGTGGAAAGTGCTGTGGAGGAAGACATAAAGATAAGAGCAGTTTGTCTGATGAATAAACTTCATGAGTGTAGGAAGAGAAGAGAGGTAATGAAGACCTAAAGAGAATGTTTGTAGGTGAAGTGTGAGCTGTCTGTGGAACAGATGGGGAGCCAATGTTGTGGCTTGAGACAGGGGCGTAGCCATGGGTAGGCCCACCCAGTTTGGGCTCAGGCCCACCCAGCAGTGGAGCACCCTTAACAGCACCGGGCAGTGGAGGGAGCAGGCTGAGCTCCCACAATCCTGCATCTACCTCCCTCTGTCTCAGCGACAGCGATTGGTACGAAATTGGAGGGAGAAGGGATGGAGGCGGGGCCACAAAGAGAACCGCGAGACTGGAGCTGCGGGATGATTGGTGCGTGGCGGCGGCAGCGGAAGTGAGAGTTCCTTGTGCCACTGCTGTGGAGATCGTTACTTTTGTGTTCTGGAAAAGTTTGTTGCTCCGGTTGACGATCATGAGCCTGAACACGTTACTGCAGCACATCGTGGTGTCGGAGCAGCAGGCCCAGGAGATCCGCCATGATTGCTGCCGGTAAGACATCGCTGCTGGTGGTCTTTGTCGTTGAAATGGTCAATATGTACATTTTTTGTAGCCGACTAGTAATGAGCTGTAGTGCCATCATTCACTTTCTCGTGCTAACCTGTAATTGATGAAGTGGCCCGTTTATTTTAACGTAGTTTTCGTTTTTCAGATATAATTATGTCTTGTTGCTAAGATAAAATAGTAACTTTGATTTTGAATGTATTATGTATAAAAGTAATACATTTTGATAGCACTTGGATCAATCAGTCTCATCCTATTCTGACCTTTGGAAGTACCTTCTTTAAGGATCCTCTTCTATAATATGCCACTTGGGCCGTGTGCATTATGGTCTGCTAAAGTGCTGGAGCTTAGAAATTTCGGGATATGGCATATTGTAAAGTTTTCTTCTCTCCCCTAAGTGGTGCACACACTCAGAGGAATTATCTTCAATGTGGAACAGCCTAAAGGTGTAAAGTACTTACAGTTTCATAATGCAATAAAATACAAAAGGGATCCGCAGTTTGTTTGTTTTTGTGTTTTTTTTTTTTTTTTTTGCAAGAAACCTCCTCGTTTTCCCAAGTGGAGTAGTAGGACAGCAGCTTTCTGCCTGTAAACCAGGCCCAATTTTCTGAATACCCTTCCTATTTTGTAGATGTCACAAATGTGCTAGGCAAGGATCTAGCCTAACCCCCTCCTGGCTTAATGATTAGTAATAAATTGTGATTGTGAGTGAATAAATTTGCATGTAAGAGTGAAGAAATATTTTCTCTGATTAATTTTAAATTTACTACTTTGTAGCTTCATTGCATGCCCCCTAGTCCTAGTATTTTGGGAAAGAGTAAACAAGCGATTCACATCTGTTCCATTCCACTCATTATTTTATAGACCTCTTATCATATGGTCCCCTCAGCCATCTCTTCTCCAAGCTACCCTAGCCACTTTAGCCTTTCCTCATAGGGAAGTAGTCCCATCCCCTTTATCATTTTTGTCGCCCTTCTCTGCATCTTTTCTAATTCCAATATGTCTTTATGAACTACGGTGACCAGAATTGCACACAGTATTCGAGGTGCAGTCGCACCATGGAGTGATAAAAACAGCATTATAACATCCTTATTTTGTTTTCCATTCCTTTCCTCTCCGGTACTATGTAAGCCACATTGAGCCTACAAATAGGTGGGAAAATGTGGGATGAAAATGTAACAAATAAATAAAATAAATAAATAAATGTAAATATCGTGTATATCTGCTAGAATTCTGTGGTGCCACAGCTGGTAGCTCAGGTTAGAGCTCTGCTTTACAAACTTTCAAAACAAGCTTATTATTTGCTCGCATTAACTTTTTCTGATTGAAAGTAGAAATCGGTTATAATTCATTAAGCATATACAGAATTGGCCCACCAATTGAACAAGACTAGGCGGTTGTTTTAGGGCACCAAAAAACCAAAACATTCTTTAGCGTCCGCGGCAGATGAATCCAGAGACATGTGGGTTGTGTCCATCTACCAGCATGTGAAGATAGCACTGATTTGTACTATGCCTAGTGGATGACACACTTCCTGGCCAGTCAGTATATGTCTTAACAGAGACTACTCAAAACAGTGGAGTTCAATAAGTGGCTTGAGTCTTGCTGTAAAGGTTTTAGTCACATAAGGACGTGTGGTAATACGTGGAAAAATAACAGGCTGTACTGTAATGATGGGCTACATCTTTCAGTGACGGGAAAAAGGATCCTTGGGGAGAAATTCAGACAGTATGTTTCTAGACATTTAAACTAGAAGGGCGGGGGTGACAAATGGAAACAAGGGAATTCGGAAAGTCACCCCCAGAATAAACTTGATGGCAGAGGGAAAGGTCATCTAAATACAGAAAACCACCTAAACTCTCTACGCAGATGGAAAGCAATGAGCACAAATGCTCGAAGTCTAGGTAAAAAGGTTCAAGACTTGCAAGCCCTGATGTTTGAAGAAAACTGAAGAAATTTGAGTTGACAGCAAGGCACAAAGAAGAAAAAAAGAGAGGAAAGAGCTAAAAATAAGAACAGTCAATATGTCAGAAGCAGGTGTAGTGAAGGTAAAAAAAAAAAGACAAATGGACAGCAGCCGCTTGAAAGAGAATTAGAAGATGACAGACAGGAAAGCGGAAAAGAAACTGCAACCAACATGATGGAAAAATACAATGTCCAGACCACAAAGGTAGAAAAAAGCAATGTATTTTGAATGTTTTAAATGGAATTTGTTGGCCTTGGGAAATCTACATAGCAAATGTGTTTGTATCGTGTTCAGCAGAAAGGAAATTCATTTCTGTTTTTATTTCTCCAGTGTTGCAGTACATGCTAAGTTTAACTTTTTGGGGTTCCGAGTTCAATTTTTGACTAAATATTTTTATTTCTGATATGTGATCCCTTGTTCTGTATTTGGTGAGGGTCTGTTGGTGTGACAGTAATGGCAGGTGGGGAAATTAGAGGGAAGGCAGGGAAGAGAGGGGATCAGGGAGGGGGCCCTAGCATGTCTTAACACCAGTTCTGACTCTTGCTGTATAGCTGGTAGGGATCCCAAACCTCCCCAGCTGAGGACCTCTTCCAAAGACAGCCAGAACTTCCTTCTACCAAGTTATGCAGTCGGTGACGGCATGCTTGAGTCACCGACAGCTAAGCACGCATAGGGTGTTGGCATCAATGGCTTGCAGACGTTGCTGCTGCCTGCCAAGTTTCATAAAAGGGAGTTCTGGCCACCTTCAGAGACAGCCTTCAGCTGACAGAGCTTGTGGATCCTTATTAGCTAATGTATTTATATTTTGCAGTAGGGCAGGGCAGAGAAATGATTGTGCCCATCCACTTTGGGTTCAGGCCCATCCAAAATTGACTGTCTGGCTACGCCACTGGCTTGAGAAAAGGGGCTTTATGATCGCTGCAATGTGCAGCTGAATTTAGAATAGACTGTAGAAGAAAGATGGTTTGTTGGGAGATCTACAAGGCTACAGTGTTCCAAACAAGGAGGTGATAAGTTCAGAATTTTGGTAGCCTGCTAAGAAAGGAAAGCGATGGATTTTGGTAAAGTTATATGGAAATGACATGCTTTAGTAGTATTTTTGAATGTGTAGTGAAGGAGGGAAGTCCAAGATTACCCCAGGATTTTTTTTTTTTTAAATATGTTTGTACACCAGGAGTCAGGGGATGGCCCTTCTTGCCTTCAGCACACAAATTCATTTGGAAATCAAATAGGAGAGACTCACAACACTGATTGGGGGGGGGGGGGGGGGGGGACATTACATTGGTACAGATGATGCCATTGAGGTGGACATGAGGACAGAGAGTACCGTTTGTGTGCAGTATTGTAGGGATGTGGGAATGTTTTTCCTTTCTAGTACATAGATTCTATTAATGAACATGCATGTGCACATATTACTGATTACCCTTGAATGCGGACTACAGTTTGTACTTACATTGCTGAGGGAGCTCTTATATGTGTAGCTACAGGAGGGGGCCCTAATAGCCCAGGTGGGAGGGAAGCAAACACTTTTCCAACCTGTCCCTTATTTAAGACCAGGCTTGGATGGAGATAGTGGTGGTGCCTAAAAAGAATGTGCCGGTGCTTCATGCACAGGTGCACTAGGCACAAATTTTTAGCATTGCTGGAATTTGGCTCGCGCATCAGAGCCATGTTTCTCAGTGAATAACCGTTGGGAAACATGCATCGCCTTATATGGGCGCCCATGCGTGATGGACGTCCTTACGTGCACAGTTCCATATATGGACGGGTCAACACGTGGACGTCCTGGCCTCATATATGATGAGTCACCACGTGGACGACCATGACACATGGGCATCCATGACGTGCGTGGACTGTCGTCATGTGTGCGGGGCCTTATTTGTATGAGTACATCTTCACACGTGCGGAGTCTTTCTTTTCTGAATTATTAAGTGTGCAAACCTCTTTATATATACACGAAAAATTATGTATGTTCCTTATATTTCCCATAGCTGCATGTTCCGCAAGTATAGCGCATGTAGTTGCGGACATCCAGGTATGGGAAATGTAAGGAACATTCATAAGTGTAAAGTGCAGTAAGGACATGTTTCTCACAGAACTGCCAAAGGACGTCCCTCTTACAGGCCCGCCGTCCTTCAGTGGGCCTAGTAAAATGGACGTCCTTCGGCAGTTCTGTGAGAAAGACGTCCTTGTTACTGTACTTTACACTTATGAATATTTTTTATATTTCCCCATACTTGGATGTCCGCAATTACATGCATTGTACTTGCGGAACAACCAGGTAGATCAAAACGTCCAAGTATAGTAAAAAGGAAGCCAATCTTCCAGAGCCGGCAAAGGACGTCCCTAAAAATGTTGATTGGCAAGTACAGTGAATATTTTAGGGACGTCCTTTCCCGGTTCTTGAAGATGGGCATCCTTTTTACTATACTTTGGGCGTCTCTGATTTGGGCGTTTTGCACTGTGATAATGGAATGTCTAAAGACGTCCATTCTCTTTTTTTCGATTATACCTACCTGATTTTGGCCGACTTCGCGAGGGCATCCTAATTCATACTTGGACGACCTTTTGAAAATGCCCCTCCATGTATACTTTCTTTCCAACATTTCATTGGGCTGGGAAGAGTGAGAAGGTACTGGTAGCATTGCTAATAACCTCAGGTAGGTATGCCTCCAGTGGTCTCTTGCTCTTGGGAGTTAGTGGGACTGCAGTAATAGCTGTCCTGCCAAGAACCCATATTTACCTCAGGAGAATATACTGGTGTACTGCTTGTGTTTCTCCCTTTCTGACCTGTGTGAAATAGGCAGATAGAGTGCAGAAAGATACTGAGCCCAGATATTAATGCATGAGCACATTCTTCGCTTAGCATTTATTTCATGTTAATCTATTTGTTCTCAGATGGGAGGGAAAGAGAATGATGCGTGCGTTGGGGAGCAGGAGGAAAAACATACACCTGCTTCAGTATGGCAAAGAATTGTCTTAAGGTTCATTAAATAAGATGTCTGCTTCTTATTTCCATCTCCCCTACCAACTGATTATGTTGTAAACATGGAGTTGATGGTTACAATTAACCAAGCCTTGGGAGTGATCAGAAATGTTTTATCACACAAAATATACATGCACACTCTCTTCCCTTTTGAAAATGAATACTGTGCATGTTCTGCATTTATCCGAAGAGACGTATTTTACATAAAACAAGAATATGATAGGATTTTTAAACAGCTTGCAAATAGATCTTTAGGGGGGAAGTTATCAATGTGTACTACATAAATTAGCCTTAACGGTTACCAAATTTGTGCTATTTTATGCAATGAAACAATGTTACTAGTAGTCTAAGTTAACGGTAAAATAACCCATCTTAACGGTAGCCCACGCTGATAACTTCCCTCCTTAAAGTATAGTCACCTAAAGTAAACCAATCACTTATTGTGACACATATATGTAGATCCACTGCTGAAGTGCTGCTAACCAGAACAATTACTGAAAACACCACAAAAAAAACACTTAGACTATATATACAGTACAGTCTTGATTATCAGGTGTAAAGGAACCGACCCGTTGTCAAATAAGTGAAAAGTTGGATAATATGGAAAACAATGGTAACCCCTTTAAAAATGCATGGAAAACATACGTTATGCATAAATAACAGGCATAGGGTATCTTTAATTTTAAAATATTGTTTATTAACACTAATGAACAACAGCAAAAATGAAAAGCATTGTACAGCAGGCAGTGTGAACAAAAATACAGAACCGAGCAAGGGAACCATATTTATCTACTGCATGTTCAGCCTCACTAGAGTTCTTGTCTTCAGCAAGCAATGTGAACTGAGCAAAGCTCACTGCTTTTGTCTTCAGTCAATTACAGTTTGAAGCAGAAATATAGTAACATAGTAAGTGATGGCAGATAAAGACCTGAATGGGTCCATCTAGTCTGCCCAACAGTCACATTCATTCTCATCTCAAGATTACATCAACAATGAACCTGTTATTATATATTTGATCATGGTCTGTCTTTGTTGCTTCTGGTACATAGACCGTAGAAGTCAGCACGGCTCTGTCCTTATGTTCCAACTACTGGAGTTGCCGTCAAAGCCCACTCCAGCCTATCTGAATCTGTATTGTAATTTGCGGGACAGACAGTAAAAGTCTGCCCAGCACGGTCCTCGCGTTCTAAATTACTGGAGTTTCCATCAAAGCTCTCTCCAGCCCATCCTAAACCGAATTACTATACTCGGGACTCGCTGTATAAGCCAGCCCAGCACTACCCTTCGTTGATACAGCCAGAGTTGCCATCTAAGCACCACTTGAAATGCATACACACATGCAACCTTTTAAGTTTTTTGAATAGCATTCATTTTCTAATTAGAAATCCTCTGTGTTCATCCCACACCTCTTTGAATTCCACCACAGTTTTTTTTTCTCCTCCACCTCCCTCGGGAGGGCATTCCAGGCATCAAGCACCCTGTCCATGAAAAAGAATTTTCTGACATTACTCCTAAGTCTACCACCCCACAACCTCAATTCATGTCCTCTAGTTTGACTCTTTTCCCTTCTCTGGAAAATATATAAATAATTCTCCGAGGACAAGCAGGCTGCTTGTTCTCACTGATGGGTGACGTCCACGGCAGCCCCTCCAATCGGAAACTTCACTAGCAAAGTCCTTTGCTAGCCCTCGCGCGCCCGCGCGCACCGCGCATGCGCGGCCGTCTTCCCGCCCGAAACCGGCTCGAGCCGGCCAGTCTTCTTTTGTCCGCACTCGGTACGGTCGTGTTTTCGCCGTGTCGAGCCCCGGAAAGTCGACCTCGCGCGTCCAATTTGTTTGAACGTGTTTTTTTTCCTTCGGGAAAGCTTTGTCCTAGTCGGGAAGTGCTCCGGAAACCCCCCGCCGGGTTTCGTGTAAATCCTCCCCGTACTTCCAGCTTTTTTGCCCCGGTAAGTTTTCTTTCGTCGTCGGGGTAGGCCTTTTTTCGGCCTCGGTCGAGATTTTTTCTCCCTCTAAATTTGGTGCTTCGAATTTCGCCATTTCGGCTTTTGATTTCGCCGGCGTGATTTTTCCGCCCATGACATCGAAGCCTTCCAGCGGCTTCAAGAAGTGCACCCAGTGCGCCCGGGTTATCTCGCTCACTGATCGACACTCGTCGTGTCTTCAGTGTCTGGGGGCCGAGCACCGCCCTCAGAACTGCAGTCTGTGTTCCCTGCTTCAAAGGCGGACTCAGGTAGCGAGACTAGCCCAGTGGAACGTGTTGTTCTCGGGCTCTTCGTCGGCATCGGCACCGGGATCTTCGAGTGCATCGACGTCGTCAGCGTCCAGACCATCTTCCTCGGCCGCCCCTGCATCGAGTGCATCGAGGCATCGGGCCTCTGCATCGGCGCCGAGACATCGGATAGCTGCATCGACGTCGGTGGTACCAGGACCTCGTCTGCTGATGTCGTCGGACGGTGGTGCATCGGGTGGAGTGCAGGTGAGGGCTGTCCATTCCCCTGCTGGTGGCGGTGAGCCCTCGGGTGGGTCTCCGCCTACCCTGAGGGCTCCTGCGGTACAGCCCCCCCGAGATCGACCTTCTTCAGTCTCGGCCCCGAGGAAGCGACGGGTGGATTCGACGTCCTCCTCGTCGGTGCCGGGGAGCTCCGGTGACATGCTTCGGAAGAAATCGAAGAAGCATCGACACCGGTCTCCTCCCCGTGTCGGCACCGAGAGCTCTGGGTCGCCGAGGGATTCGGCACCCAGCAGGCATCGGCACCGAGAGGACCGCTCACCCTCTGTTCAGGAGGTGTCGATGCGCTCCGCTCTGGACAGCCCGGAACAGCCTCCACGCCCGGAACAGGTACTGACGTCGACGCCTGCATCGACCTCTCAGCCTTTCTCTGCAGCCGCTCTAAACGAGAGCCTCCGGGCCGTTCTCCCAGAGATTCTGGGAGAGCTGTTGCGCCCTACCCCTCCGGTACCGGCGGTGCTTGCGCCACCGGTACCGTCGAGCGTGGCGCCGGCTGGCCCATCGCCCAGGTTGAGGTCCCCGACGTCGGTACCGCGTGCGGTACCGACCGCGGCCACCTCCCAGGAAGGCTCCCCGACTACGTCGGCGGAGGGAGCTTCGCCGATGCGGGCGAGGGAGTCTACCTCTCGACGCCCCCATCGTGGACAGGGTTCCACGGAGTCGAGCAGGGCGAGGTTGCAGACACAGGTCCGTGAACTTGTGTCTGACACCGAGGGTGAGGCCTCGTGGGAGGAAGAGGAAGATCCCAGATATTTCTCTGACGAGGAGTCTGGGGGTCTTCCGTCTGATCCCACTCCCTCTCCTGAGAGACAGCTTTCTCCTCCCGAGAGTCTGTCTTTTGCCTCCTTTGTCCGGGAGATGTCTACGGCCATCCCCTTCCCGGTGGTTGTGGAGGACGAGCCCAGGGCTGAAATGTTTGAGCTCCTGGACTATCCTTCTCCACCTAAGGAAGCGTCCACTGTTCCCTTGCACCATGTCCTGAAGAAGACATTGCTTGCGAACTGGACCAAACCATTAACTAATCCCCACATTCCCAAGAAGATCGAGTCCCAATACCGGATCCATGGGGACCCAGAGCTGATGCGCACTCAGTTGCCTCATGACTCTGGAGTTGTGGATTTGGCCCTAAAGAAGGCTAAGAGTTCTAGGGAACATGCTTCGGCGCCCCCGGGCAAGGACGCTAGAACCTTAGACTCCTTTGGGAGGAAGGCCTACCATTCCTCTATGCTCGTGTCCAAGATCCAGTCTTACCAGCTCTACACGAGCATACACATGCGGAATAATGTGCGGCAGTTGGCGGGCTTGGTTGATGCTCTTCCCCCTGAGCAAGCCAAGCCTTTTCAGGAGGTGGTCAGGCAGCTGAAGGCGTGCAGAAAATTCCTGGCCAGAGGAGTTTATGACACTTTTGATGTTGCGTCCAGGGCCGCTGCTCAAGGTGTGGTGATGCGCAGGCTCTCATGGCTGCGTGCCGCCGACCTGGAGAATAGAGTCCAGCAGCGGATTACGGACTTGCCTTGCCGTGCGGATAACATTTTTGGCGAAAAAGTCGAGCAGGTGGTAGAGTCTCTCCACCAGCGGGACACCGCATTCGACAAGTTCGCCCGCCGGCAGCCTTCAGCTTCTACCTCTACAGGTAGACGATTTTTCGGGGGAAGGAAGACTGTTCCCTATACTTCTGGCAAGCGTAGGTACAATCCTCCTTCCCGACAGCCTGCGGCCCAGGCTAAGCCCCAGCGCGCTCGCTCTCGTCAGCAGCGTGCGAATCAGCAAGGCCCCGCGGCTCCCCAGCAAAAGCAAGGGGCGAGCTTTTGACTGGCTCCAGCAGAGCATAGCCGACATCCAAGTGTCAGTGCCGGGCGACCTGCCTGTCGGAGGGAGGTTGAAAGCTTTTCACCAAAGGTGGCCTCTTATAACCTCCGATCAGTGGGTTCTCCAAATAGTCCGGCAAGGATACACCCTCAATTTGGCCTCTCAACCTCCAAATTGTCCACCGGGAGCTCAGTCCTACAGCTTCCAGCACAAGCAGGTACTTGCAGAGGAACTCTCCGCCCTTCTCAGCGCCAATGCGGTCGAGCCCGTGCCATCCGGGCAAGAAGGGCTGGGGTTCTATTCCAGGTACTTCCTTGTGGAAAAGAAAACAGGGGGGATGCGTCCCATCCTAGACCTAAGGGCCCTGAACAAATATCTCGTAAAAGAAAAGTTCAGGATGCTTTCCCTGGGCACCCTTCTCCCCATGATTCAGCAAAACGATTGGCTATGCTCTCTGGACTTGAAGGATGCCTACACACACATCCCGATACTGCCAGCTCACAGACAGTATCTGCGATTTCAGCTGGGCGCACGCCACTTCCAGTACTGTGTGCTACCCTTTGGGCTCGCCTCTGCGCCCAGGGTGTTCACAAAGTGCCTAGCTGTGGTAGCAGCGGCGCTTCGCAGGCTGGGGGTGCACGTGTTCCCATATCTCGACGATTGGCTGGTGAAGAACACATCCGAGGCAGGAGCCCTGCAGTCCATGCAGATGACTATTCGCCTCCTGGAGCTACTGGGGTTTGTGATAAATTACCCAAAGTCCCATCTTCTCCCAGTGCAGAAACTCGAATTCATCGGAGCCCTGCTGGATTCTCGGACGGCTCGCGCCTATCTCCCAGAGGCGAGGGCCAACAACTTGTTGTCCCTCGTCTCGCGGGTGCGAGCGTCCCAGCAGATCACAGCTCGGCAGATGTTGAGATTGCTGGGCCACATGGCTTCCACAGTTCATGTGACTCCCATGGCCCGCCTTCACATGAGATCTGCTCAATGGACCCTAGCCTCCCAGTGGTATCAGGCCGCCGGGGGTCTAGAGGACGTGATCCACCTGTCCACGAGTTTTCTCGAATCCCTGTATTGGTGGACGATTTGCTCCAATTTGACTCTGGGACGTCCCTTCCAAATTCCTCAGCCTCAAAAAGTGCTGACCACGGATGCGTCTCTCCTGGGATGGGGAGCTCATGTCGATGGGCTTCACACCCAAGGAAGGTGGTCCCTCCAAGAAAGCGATCTACAGATCAATCTTCTGGAGTTGCGAGCGATCTGGAACGCTCTGAAGGCTTTCAGAGATCGGCTGTCCCACCAAATTATCCAAATTCAGACAGACAATCAGGTTGCCATGTACTATGTCAACAAGCAGGGGGGCACCGGATCTCGCCCCCTGTGTCAGGAAGCCGTCAGCATGTGGCTCTGGGCTCGCCGTCAAGGCATGGTGCTCCAAGCCACATATCTGGCAGGCGTAAACAACAGTCTGGCCGACAGGTTGAGCAGGATTATGCAACCTCACGAGTGGTCGCTCAATTCCCGTGTGGTGCGACAGATCTTCCGGGCGTGGGGCACCCCCCTGGTAGATCTCTTCGCATCTCAAGTGAACCACAAGGTCCCTCAGTTCTGTTCCAGGCTTCAGGCCCACGGCAGACTGGCGTCGGATGCCTTCCTCCTGGATTGGGGGGAAGGTCTGCTGTATGCTTATCCTCCCATTCCTCTGGTGGGGAAGACTTTGTTGAAACTCAAGCAAGACCGAGGCACCATGATTCTGATTGCTCCCTTTTGGCCGCGTCAGATCTGGTTCCCTCTTCTTCTGGAGTTATCCTCCGAAGAACCGTGGAGATTGGAGTGTTTTCCGACCCTCATCACGCAGGACGAAGGGGCTCTGCTGCATCCCAACCTCCAGTCCCTGGCTCTCACGGCCTGGATGTTGAGGGCGTAGACTTTGCCTCTTTGGGTCTGCCAGAGGGTGTCTCCCGCATCTTGCTTGCTTCCAGGAAAGACTCCACTAAGAGAAGTTACTTCTTTCATTGGAGGAGGTTTGCCGTCTGGTGTGACAGCAAGGCCCTAGATCCTCGCTCTTGTCCTACACAGACCCTGCTTGAATACCTTCTCCACTTGTCGGAGTCTGGTCTGAAGACCAACTCCGTAAGGGTTCACCTTAGTGCAATCAGTGCATACCATTACCAAGTGGAAGGTAAGCCGATCTCAGGACAGCCTTTAGTTGTTCGCTTCATGAGAGGTTTACTTTTGTCAAAGCCCCCTGTCAAGCCTCCTACAGTGTCATGGGATCTCAATGTCGTTCTCACCCAGCTGATGAAACCTCCTTTCGAGCCACTGAATTCCTGCCATCCGAAGTACTTGACCTGGAAGGTCATTTTCTTGGTGGCAGTTACCTCGGCTCGTAGAGTCAGTGAGCTTCAGGCCCTGGTAGCCCAGGCCCCTTACACCAAATTTCATCACAACAGAGTAGTCCTCCGCACTCACCCTAAGTTTCTGCCAAAGGTTGTGTCGGAGTTCCATCTGAACCAGTCAATTGTCTTGCCAACATTCTTTCCCCGTCCTCATTCCTGCCCTGCTGAACGTCAGCTGCACACATTGGACTGCAAGAGAGCATTGGCCTTCTATCTGGAGCGGACACAGCCCCACAGACAGTCCGCCCAATTGTTTGTTTCTTTTGATCCCAACAAGAGGGGAGTGGCTGTAGGGAAACGCACCATATCCAATTGGCTAGCAGATTGCATTTCCTTCACTTACGCCCAGGCTGGGCTGGCTCTTGAGGGTCATGTCACGGCTCATAATGTTAGAGCCATGGCAGCGTCGGTAGCCCACTTGAAGTCAGCCACCATGGAGGAAATTTGCAAAGCTGCGACGTGGTCATCTGTCCACACATTCACATCTCATTACTGCCTGCAGCAGGATACCCGACGCGACAGTCGGTTCGGGCAGTCAGTTCTTCAGAACCTGTTTGGGCTTTAGGATCCAACTCCACCCCCCGAGGGCCCTGTTTGTTCTGTTCCAGGCTACACTCTCAGTTAGTTGGTAAATTTTTTAGGTCAATCTCAGTTATGTCCTCGCCGTTGCGAGGCCCAATTGACCATGGTTGTTGTTTTGAGTGAGCCTGGGGGGCTAGGGATACCCCATCAGTGAGAACAAGCAGCCTGCTTGTCCTCGGAGAAAGCGAATGCTACATACCTGTAGAAGGTATTCTCCGAGGACAGCAGGCTGATTGTTCTCACAAACCCGCCCGCCTCCCCTTTGGAGTTGTGTCTTCCCTTGAAGTGTATTGTCTTGCTACATACTGGACTGGCCGGCTCGAGCCGGTTTCGGGCGGGAAGACGGCCGCGCATGCGCGGTGCGCGCGGGCGCGCGAGGGCTAGCAAAGGACTTTGCTAGTGAAGTTTCCGATTGGAGGGGCTGCCGTGGACGTCACCCATCAGTGAGAACAATCAGCCTGCTGTCCTCGGAGAATACCTTCTACAGGTATGTAGCATTCGCTTTCTCACCTCCAACGTTCTGAACCTCACTGTGTGGCAGGGAAACACTGAAGCCCTGTAGTCTTCTAGGCTGTCATCACCACTCACTTTCACTCTCACTCATAGACCCGCCCTCAGCCACGCCCCATCCACACATAATTCACAACCCCAACATTCTAAATGTAAATTTGTAGTTGCAAGATCCCATGAGTGTCTGCCCTGCCCTTGCGTCACAACGTGATGATGTGGAGGGGTGGGGCTATGACACTCAGCCAATCGGCAGTTCCACTGCCCTCCGACGCTCCCCCCCCCCCCCCGACGCACAGCCAGAAACAGCGAGCTACGCAGGGCCTCCACCCCCCCCCCCCCGACGCACTGCGACAAACACCGCTACGCAGGGGGAGGAGTGCCGTTCGAACACCTGATCCGCCGGGACCCCGAAGCTGCCGCCCTCCACAAAAAAAACACCCACCTGCACCCTCCCGACGCTGCCCTCCAAACACCTCACGACACTGCTGCAGGAAAACCTTGCTAGCGCCCGTTTCATTGCTCACAGAAACGGACCTTTTTTACTAGTTGTCTATATTAATACCTTTGAATTATTTAAACATCTGTATCATATCTTCCCTATCTCTCCTCTCCTGAAGAGTACACATATTTAGGTCTTCCATCCTCTTCTCGTATGTCTTTTGGCACAAGCCTTCCTCTGGACCGCTTCAAGTTGTTTTACATCTTCAGCAATATACGGCCTCCAAAACTAAATACAGTACTCCAGGTGGGGCCTCATCAACAACTTGTACAGGGGCATCAACACCTCCTTTCTTCTGCTGGTTACACCTCTCTATACACAGCCTAGCATCCTTCTGGCTACAGCCACCACCTTGTCACACTGTTTCATCGCCTTCAGATCCTCAGCTATTATCACCCCAAAGTCCCTCTCCCTGTCTGTACATATCAGCCTCTCACCGCCTAACACATTCACCTCCCTTAGAAACTCTCCAAATCTAAGAATGAGAGTAAGAATAAAAGTGGTATAAATGTAAACGAACAAATAGGAATAGGTGTACATACAGTATTGTACTGCATAAAACTCGTTGTATACAAGAATCTTACCGTGGTTCACTTGCTGCAAAAGCAAGGTCTCAGATCAAATATAGTTCCCTGGCAGGAAAACAAATCAAAAGAAGCACAAGGAGCCTTCAACAGAGGGGGTGTCAATTCAGAATTTTGATTACTTCAATAACTTCCCTGGCAGGAAAAACAAGGTCTCAATTCAAAACATATTTAATGTTTACTTTCTTTAGCACTTTTGTTTCTGAAAAGGTTCTGATCTATAGACAAAACAACTTTTTCCTTTCTTGACTGGCCAGAAATTGCTGCCATGCTGTACTGTTGTTAAAACAAGGTCTCTGTTCGAAACTTCTTTAATGGTTACTTTGCCACAAAAGCGGGTCCCAGGTTCAAAAATTGCTTAAAACTAATTTAACGGAAGAGAAGCCATTTTCTTAACAACAATGAGGTATACATGAACGAGTATCAGCTGAAAAGCATGGTTCCTTTGAAGATAAGCCACACGCTTCTTAATGGCAATGTCACCGGGGGGAGGGGTCTGTCAGATATGCCCGATGGTCGGATTAGCAGAGGTCGGATAATTGAGACTCTACTGTAGTAAACCTGCCATAAATTTCATAATTAACCAAATTTACCACCCAATTGAAACCCATCTAAAAATGTTAGGAGTAATCTCTGATCAGCGCTTATTATTTCAAACTCAAGCATCTGCTGTCATAGCCAAAATTTTTAAGATCCTTTAGAGATTAAAACGGATTAGAGACTTTCACAAATCGGTCTTTCCAACTGTTAGTACAAACAATGTTACTATCACAAATTGACTACTGTAACGTAATATTTGTGGGTAGCAAGGAAACTGTGATCAAGGAATGGAGGAGTGGCCTAGTGGTTAGAGCACCGGTCTTGACATCCAGAGGTGGCCAGTTCAAATCCCACTTCTGCTGCTTGTGATCTTGGACAAGTCACTTAACCCTCCATTGCCTCAGGTACAAACTTAGATTGTGAGCCCTCTAGGGGAGGGAAATACCCAATGTACCTGAATGTAATTCTTCAGCTACTACTGAAAAAGGTGTGAGCAAAATCTAAAAAATAAAAATGCTATAGACAGTTCAAAACAAAGCAGCCCGCTTGATTTTCAGGGTATCAAAGTACGATAGATTACTCAAATTACACTGGCTCCCAAATAAAGCACGATTGATGTCCAATCCAGTACCCTCATATACAACATTTTGTTTGTAATGGCATCAGATTATATGGTGGATTTAATTGATCTATCTAGAAGGAATGCAGACCCAGTAACAGAATACTATTTACTTTTCCACCTCCCCAGGTGCAAAAACATAAACTAATAAGTGAGCTCACACAGCAGCTCTGAGTTAATTGATATCCAAATGGTGGAATCAAATTCCCAAGGAAATAAAGAGGTATAAATAATTACTTGCTATTTTGCAAAAACCTGAACACTTATCTTTTTAAGAACTTCTTTAAGATTGAATTGTAAAATTGGAGAATTGTATATTTATGACTCTTGATAATTACTGCTTTGTGCCGTGGATAGTGTCGAAATGGAGCTGTTGTGCCTCCATGCAGATTAATGCTCTTTGGAATTTTTGCAAATCTCAAGGAGAACCAAAATGGTCTCCACAAAGCGCATCATCGATGCCCAAAAAACCTTGTATTTTATTTATTTAGTTATTGCACTTGTATCCCACCTATTTGCAGGCTCAATGTGGCTTACAAAGATATGTTATGGCATTGCCACAACAGGGAAGAAATACAATTGGTGATTACAAAGAGATAGCAAAGAACAAGAGGATCTGGTTATGCAGCTGTACAGTGAGAGATTCTGAATAATGGAGTGTGAGGGTTGTGTTCAAGTCGTTATGGGTTCTCTTGGTAGGCTTTATTAAAGAGAGAGGTTTTTAAAGCTTTGCGGAAGCTATTTAATTCGTTGATCATTTTCAGGTGAGTTGGTAGTGCATTCCACATCTTCGTACTCATATAGGAAAAGCTAGACGCATGTGCGAGTTTGTACTTGACCCCTTTACAGCTGGGGAAGTGTAGGTTGAGAAAGGTGCAGGAAGATTGTTTAACATTTCTGGGTGGAAGGTCTACTAGGTCTAGCATGTAGGTCGGGACATCTCCATGAATGATTTCATGAACAATCATGCATATCTTGAACGTGGTACGTTCTTTCAGTGGGAGCCAGTGAAGGTTCTTTGTCAGGGGTTTTGCACTTTCATATTTTGTTTTTCCAAAAATGAGTCTGGCTGCAGTATTCTGTGCCGTTTGGAGTTTCTTGATGGTCCGTTCCTTACAGCCAGCGTATAGTGAGTTGCAATAGTCCAGGTGACTTAGTACTAGAGATTGAACTAGGTTTCGAAAGATGGCTCTTGGGAAGAAAGGTTTTACTCTTTTGAGTTTCCACATGGAGTGGAACATTTTCTTTGTTGTATTCTTCACGTGGTTTTCAAGTGTGAGATTTCGGTCGATGGTGACTTCCAGAATTTTCAGGTTGTTTGAGATGGGGAGGGAAAAGTTAGGGGTGGTTATGGTGGTGAATTTATTTGTGTTATGTTGTGAGGTTAATATAAGACATTGTGTTTTTTCTGCATTAAGTTTTAGCTGGAATGCATCCGCCCAAGAGTGCATGATTTGGAAGCTTTGGTTGATTTTGTTGGTAATTTCCTTTAGGTCTTGTTTGAGTGGGATATTAAGCTTCACCTTGAAGACGACACCTTAACAAGCACACGAGAATGCAAAGAATTCTTAAAACTTTGGGATCTACACACACCTAACACTCAACCAACACACAAAAAAGGACACACACTAGACATCATCACACACAAATTTGACCCAGACCCAACCATCACACTCACAGACACAAGATGGACACCCACACTATGGTCAGACCACCATAAAGTACGTCTCCCTTCACTGGCGAAAAACGCACAAAAGTGCAGTCAACAAACATGAGCGAACATATGTACAGACACCACGAGAGGAAAAATTGACCCCACAACATTCTGGCAGCAGATATACCAAAATGAATGGTCAAAAAATGCAGACACCATCCAATTCCTCCAAGAATGGGACGATATATGTAAAATAACATTAGACAAGATCGCCCCTATCCAAACCAGAACATCACATAGGAAAAAATCGAATCCATGGTTTACCGAAGAACTGAAAGAACTCAAAACACAAGTCAGGAAACTAGAACACGCATGGAACAAAAAGAAGGATGAACAAACACTAAATGCCTGGAAACTACTTCAGAGGAAATACAAATACACTATAAAACAGACTAAAAGACTACATTACAAAACGATAATTAGACCAAACTACAAAGACACACACAAACTCTTTTACCTTGTGAACAAATTGCTAGACACCACACCAGTTACAAACAACAGCAAAGACATACCAAGTGTTGACGACCTCACAGAATACTTCAAAGAGAAAATTATACAACTACGACTTAAAATACCCACCAGCCCCACTGAATACGCCACACTCCTCGACTGTCTAGATCCAGCAGACGGAATATACCCAGCAGACAGAACCTGGACCAAATTCGAACTACTATCAGAAGACCACATCTCTGAAACACTCAAAAGATTCGCCAAATCCAACTGCAAACTAGACATATGACCAAACAACCTCATGAAATCAGCCCCTCAACAATTCATAACAGACCTAACGAACTATGTAAACTCCATGCTACAAAACTGACTTTTCCCAAAAGAAAAAGGAAAACTTTTACTTACCCCAATACCCAAAGACGCAAAGAAAAATGCAAGTGAAATAACCAATTACAGACCAGTAGCATCCATACCACTAATAACCAAAATAACCGAAGAGATGGTAACAAAACAACTTACAAACTACCTAGACAAGTTCTCAATACTGCATGATGCCCAATCAGGATTCCGATTGAATCACAGCACCGAAACAGTACTAATTACATTAATGACTAAATTTAAACAAATGATTGCAACCGGCAACAATATACTCCTCCTACAATTCGACATGTCAAGTGCCTTTGATATGGTTGACCACGGAATCCTACTACATATACTTGAATACTTTGGCATCGGAGGCAATGTCCTAAACTGGTTCAAGGGGTTCCTAACCCTGCGCGCCTACCAGGTTACATCAAATTCAACTACGTATGCAGCATGGACACCAGAATGTGGAGTACCGCAAGGATCACCCCTATCACCAACCATTTTCAACCTAATGATGATTCCCTTGGCAAAACTTCTATCAAGCCATAACCTCAACCCATATATATACGCCGACGATGTAACAATATATATCCCTTTCAAACAAGACATTAAAGAAATCTTCAAGGAAATCAACCAAAGCTTACACATCATGAACACCTGGGCAAATGCATTTCGATTGAAACTGAATGCAGAAAAAACTCAATGCCTGATACTCACCTCCCAATACAACATGAATGAATTCACCGCTATAAATACACCAAAACTAAATCTTCCTATTTCAGATACTCTAAAAATCCTTGGAGTTACTGTTGACCGCCACCTAACACTCGAAACTCACGCAAACAACACAACCAAAAAGATGTTCTACAGCGTGTGGAAACTGAAAAGAATAAGACCATTCTTCCCAAGATCTGTCTTCCGCAGGCTAGTGCAATCACTTGTACTCAGCCATCTGGATTACTGCAACTCACTGTACGCAGGTTGTAAAGAGCAAATACTGAGGAAACTTCAAACAGCCCAGAACACAGCTGCCAGACTCATCTTCGGGAAACCAAAATACGAAAGTGCGAAACCCTTACGAAAGATGCTACACTGGCTCCCACTCAAGGAACTAATTACTTTAAAGTATGCACACTAGTTCACAAAATTATTCACGGAGAAGCCCCAGCCTACATGTCTGACTTAATAGACTTACCACCCAGAAACGCTAAAAGATCATCCCGAACTTTCCTTAATCTCCACTTCCCAAATTGCAAAGGCATAAAATACAAAGTGCTACACACATCAACCTTCTCTTATATGAGCACGCAATTCTGGAATAAACTACCACGCAACCTGAAGACGACTTACGAGCTGACCGACTTCCGCAAATCGTTGAAGACTTATCTCTTCGAAGAAATCTATCGAAAGGATTAAAACACATGAAGCCCACGCATACTGTTAATACTGCATCAATACATACTCATTTATACTCTTATCCCCTGAAATTCTAACACACTCAAACCTTAATCTACAGGTAAAAATGTAACAACCATTGTTCTTCCACTATTCCATTGTTCTGTTCCATTGTCCTATTCTCCTTGCGAT
The DNA here is from genome assembly GCF_901765095.1 of Microcaecilia unicolor. Taxonomy (NCBI): domain Eukaryota; kingdom Metazoa; phylum Chordata; class Amphibia; order Gymnophiona; family Siphonopidae; genus Microcaecilia; species Microcaecilia unicolor. Next base: position 96,448,523 of record NC_044036.1, on the reverse strand, counting down.
ACAAAGACTTTGTTTTCACTTTACTCCTCACAATGTAACCATAATCGAGTTGTAACAAATTGTACTTCCATCAATACAATGTATTGTAAGCCACACTGAACCCGCAAATAGGTGGGAAAATGTGGGATACAAATGCAATAAATAAATAAATAAAGATATAGATCGTGACATCATCTGCATATATGTATGGGTTAAGGTTTTGATTGTCTAATAGCTAGGCTAGCGGTATCATCATTAGGTTAAAGAGGGTTGGTGAGAGGGGGGATCCTTGGGGGACTCCACATTCAGGTATCCATGGGTCTGATATCGCTGTGTTAGTTGTTACTTGGTATGATCTGGTTGTCAGGACTCCTCTAAACCAATTAAGAACATTACCTCCAACTCCAAAGTATTCCAGGATGTGCAGTAATATTCCGTGGTTGACCATGTCGAAGGCGCTGGACATGTCGAATTGTAGAAGTATGTTATTGCCAGTTGCAATTGTTTAAATTTGTTCATTAGGGTTACTAGTACTGTTTCTGTGCTTTGGTTTGTTCGGAATCCTGATTGAGATTCGTGCAAGATTGAGTGTTTATTTAGGTGGTTGCTGATTTGTTGCGTCACTGCCCCTTCCATCAGTTTGGTTATCAGAGGGATAGATGCTACTGGGCGGTAGTTGGTTAGGTCATTTGTGCATTTCTTTGTGTCTTTAGGTAATGGAGTAAGTAAGATATTTCCTTTATCCTTTGGGAAAAGACCATTTTTTAGCATGTAGTTCAGGTGTCTCATGAGGTCTGTTATAAATTGTTGGGGGGCGTTTCCTATCAGATTACTAGGACAAATGTCTAATCTGCAGTGCGATTTGGTGTATCTTTTGAGTAATTGGGAGATGTTTTCAATTGATAGCGCATCAAAATTGGTCCATGATCAGTCTGCTGGATATCTTCACACAACTCCAAAGGGAGTTCAGAAAGGTACCAGCCGTGACCCCACACTTAAGACAGAGTTGAACGCTCAGTCCCCATCCTGGACAACTGAAGCTGTGTAAGGTATGCCCTATGAATAACACGAAAATAACATTCCTGAAGCCAAGCATCTGAGATCACACGAAGTATACCCCAGATAGTAGTCTAAACATACCACCCAGCCAAAATGTGACCCAAATCTCTAGCCCACTTATCTTTCAACTCTCCAAGAACTGGCCCTGGGAGCACCTTCTGGAGTGCCTCATGCAAGCTTGAAATGGAAATCCCTGAATAGAGCTACTATTAAAAAAAATTCTCTCAACTTGACCCCCATTTGGTTACGAAGTACACTCCCCTCCAAGGAAGCTACATAATGCTTAACTTGACAATGTGCAAACCTTTTCCCCCAATGATCCACCATCCTTTGTTGGAGATCTTCATATGGAATAATCCTGCCATCCGCCACTAATGTTCCAAGCTATCTATCTCCTGCATTTCCCAATCCAAAAAAGCAACATTATCCATCCCAGGTTTAAAATCTCCATTCCCTATAAGTGGAATTTGATCTGTCACCCTAGGATCTCCTTCTTGCAGTCCAAGAAGCATACTTCCGTTTATATCATTAAAAGTCTTTATTGTATAGTGAACAACCCTCTTTTAAAAATGGAGTGATGGGGGACGGACAGCATGTCTTTGTGGACATTATTTGTATAATATTTCTGGTCAACTTAAAATGTCAATCCTAGTTCTGAAGGCAATGTACTTACTAGCTGGAATGAAGCATAATCCTTTAATACTTTTTTTTCATCATCTGTCAATATTCGGTCTGATAAATTGACCACAGAAGACCCTGTTATCCCTGGAAACATCTCTCCCTCCATCTACTGACAGTTGCGTTCTGAAGTTGCCTTCCCTCCCTCTTACCATACCCCTCTGTTGCTGTTCCAAATTTGATCTTAAAAAATTGCAAAAATACTCTCCATGTCAAGTAGGAGAGGTTGCAAAGAGTGGAGCAGAAGCAGGGAGGCCCTCCTAAGTCGCTCCTTACACTTTTTTTTTTTTTTTACTCCTTTATGTATGACACTTATGTTTATAATCCTTATATGAAAAAAAAAACCCCCAAAAAACAAAAAAAAACTTTAATAAACATAAAAATAGCCATACTAGGTTAGACCAGAGATCCATCTAGCCCAGTATCCTGCTTCCAACAGTGGCCAATTCAGGTCACACCGGACAGAATCCCAAATAATAGTAAGACTTGTGCTGCTGATCCCAGGGCTAAGCAGTGGCTTTCCCCATGTCTAAGCAGTGGCTTTCCCCATGTCTATCTCAATAGCAGACTATAGGCTTTTCCTCAGGAATTTGTCCAAACCTTTTTTTTTTAAACCCAGATGGACTAACTATTGGTACCGCATCCAGAGCTTAACTATTTGTTCAACGAAACCTCCTGTTCGTCTTAAAACTAGTACAATGTCACTTCCTTGAGTGTCCCCTACTCTTTGAAGCCCTTTCCAGCCCATCCTAAACCAAATTGTCATATACCGGACACAGGCCTTAGTGCTTCACAGCCGGAGTTGCCATCTAAGTGCCACTTGACACGCCCACACACATGCAGCCATTTAAGTTCTGTTTTTTTTATACCATCCATTTTCTAATTAGAGATCTTCTGTGTTCATCCCATGCCTTTTTGAATTCTGCCACCGTTTTTGTGTCTCCCACCTCCCTTGGGAGGGCATTCTAGGCATCGACCACCCTCTCTGTAAAAACAAATTTCCTGACATTACTCCTAAGTCTACCACTCCACAACCTCAATTCATGCCCTGTAGTTTTACCATTTCTCCTTCTCTGGAAAAAAGTTTGTTTCTATATTAATACCTTTCAAGTATTTAAACATCTGTATCATATCTCCCCTGTCCTTTTTCTCCTCTAGGATATACATATTCAAGTCTTCCAGTCTCTTTAGCCCTCTATGGCCTATCGAGTGGGAGACAGCAACCAGAAGTTCTCCCTTTAGCCTGTGCAGGCTATTTGGGAAGGGATCAGATGATTCACAGCATCTGTAGTTGGTGTTTTTTTTTCCTTCAGCCTCACATGGAATCTATTGAGAGGGAGGGGAAGGAAGGTGGGATACAGCAGTTATGGCCAGAGGTTTTTGTCCTTGGCCCTTTGTGGTCCCTATAGGAAGTGAGGGACTCAAAACAGAAGTTGATTGACTTTATTATTTCAGCACTGCAATGGCTATACTTGGAGGGATGGAAGGGGCAGGATGTAATGGTAACAGATCTTTGTTTCTTCAGAGAGAGCAGAATTGGAGGCTGGGGTGCAGACTGATAAATCCCAATGTGTCCGAGCCACCTCCCAAAAGTTGGATCCCTAGGCTACTTCCTAGTTCCAGGACCAGCGCAACCTGGTAAGCATGGCAGTGGGGTGCCGACCTTTGGAGGGCACCACAAACCATGCTTACTGGCAGCTCCCCGTTCCAGCTGCAGCCCCCAGTCTCCACCTTCCTGCCAATGGCCCCCTTCTCATTTCTGCTGCCCTGCATTTTAAGATCTTTTTCCTTGAATTGTCAGCATCTGTGAAGAAAGCAAACTGCCTCTGGCCCAAGCAGTGTCAAATCGAATCCAGCCTCCCCCAAGCAAGCACACATAGTACAATACTATGGCAGGAGTCCCGTCTGATGCACTGCTCCCTCCTCCAGCCTGCTGACTGCTAACGGCTGTAAGAGAAAAATAGGTCCCTGGAGGACATTGCTATTACCCTCATACTGTAAGCTGTACATTAAAGGCTTGTTTAAAAAGTGGGTTTTAATGAAACCTTAAATGCTAAGAACATAAGCATTGCCATTCTGGCACAAACCGAAGGTCCATCAAGCCCAATACCTTTGTTATTTGTATTAATAACCTGAAACAAGGTAACATCGATCTATTATATCACAAGGTTGCTTATGTTATATGTTCATATCATTTTTTTATTGTTTATATTAGATGTTCATATCAGATTTTAAATGTTTTGTAGACTCCTGATGCAGGTGCTTTGGCACCAAAACATCAGCTGTGTTGAGTCATTTGGTGTTTTCCAATAAATGTCTGGAATTACAAATATGTCTCCCTCGTTTGTTTGGGAAGAGCCAGCTTGTCCTGCTCCCCTTCTCTCATCTGATTGACTTTCATAGGAATCCAGTGCACCTCCATCTTTTGTGGTTTTTGCTCCTTCAACAGTGGCCAATCCAGGTTCAAGTACCTGGCACAATCCCAAAAGAGTAAAACAGATTTTTATGCTGCTTATCCCAGAAATAAGTAGTGCATTTTCCCAAGTCCATTGTAATGATTACTTATGGAATTTTCTTTTAGGAAATTCAAACCTTTTTTAACCCTGTTAAGCTAACTGCTTTTACCACATCCTCTAGCAACAAGTTCCAAAGTTTAATTATATGTTGAGTGAAGAAATATTTTCTCTAGTTTGTTTTAACTTTACTGCTTAGTAGCTTCATTGCATGCACATTACACTTTGTTTTTATAACCTGCCAATACCACTAAGTTCTAAGTTGGTTGCATATCACAAGAGATCTAGGGCATTCTCCTAGGATATCAAATTAACAAGGGGTGTATTTTCTAAACAAGATAGTCATTAGATTTTTTTTCTAAAAGAGATATGCGTGAGATAGAAAATTGCACTACAATATCCTTCCATAGACGTGCTGCTTGAACAGCCAACAGTCTATGAAAGATTGAAAACCTCTTCATCCCTCTAGTTGATGGAAAGGTTGAAAAACTATTAATACCACCTCTCCTGGCTCTTTGAAATGAGACAAAACAGAAGTGAGTAAATAACCATGAATTTGACCATGTAATGTTGTGTATTTTTGCAAAGAGTAAACAAGCAATTCATGTCTACCCGTTCTACTCCATTCAGTATTTTGTAGACCTCTATCGTAAGTCCCCTCAGCCTTTTCTCATAGAGAAGTAGTCCCATTCCCTTTTATCACTTTCATGGTCCTTCTCTGTACCTTTTTATTTTTTTCCAAGATGTGGGGTGATCAGAATTGCACACAATATTCGATGTGCATTTGCACCAGGGAGCGATAGAGGCATTATGATCTCGGTGGTGTTCTCCATTCCGATCCCAATAATTCCTAACATTTCTATTTGCTTTATTAGCCAATGTTGCACACCGAGTAGTGTTTCAGTGTATCGTCAACCGTGACAACTAGATCTTTTTCCTGGGCAATGATTCCTAATGGGGAACCTTGTATCATGAAGTTTATAGTTCGGGCTGTTCTTTCCTACATACATCAGTTTGCACTTGCTCACATTAAATATGATCTGTCATTTGGATGCCCAGTCTCCCAGTCTGGTTTTATAAAATTTACCTCTCTGTTCTCTACCTCCCTCCCAGTCCTTAATGGTTTAGGTTGTGATTTTTGAGAATGTTTGGGGGTAAGAAATTATTATAATAGTCTCTTCATCCATTTTCACTGGCTTCTTTGTTTCCTTTGAATCTTCATTCACCTGGGGTCTCCACTCCCTCTTGCTGCTTTAACTTTTTCCTTCTTCCTTCTCTTGCATTTACAGTGATTACGATATCAATCCTTGGCCATTAACTATGAGGCAGATGCACTAAAGCTTAATGAGCCTTTAATGACCCTCCAACGAGGAAAATGTGATCCGTTGCATGCATCAAAGGGCTTTTACCGAGGAAGCCAGCAGCTAACGAAAACGGAATGGAGATGAGCAATTAGTGTGAAAACCCCATTGAAACGAGATGCACTAACCTTTTCCGATTGCCTTTACGCAGGAAAAAGGCAGGAAATCTAACGAGAGGTCTGGACCTCTCGTTAGGACAGCTCTGTGCCAGGAAAAATAGTAAAGTGAAAAAACAAACTATGAGCCAATCCCAGCGCATTAGCAGAGCTAATAGCGCTGTGATTGGTCAAAAGGAAACTGAAAGGCACAATCCATAAACAGAAGCCTCTACAAGCCCCAAGGAGTTCAAAAATAGTCTGATGTGCCTTGGATTGATTCCTACAGCAGCAACTGGGGATTTGTTTTTTAACTCCCTAGTTGACAGGACATGGAAAGTCTCATGACCATCAGGCAAGGAAGGTCAAAGCAATAGAAGCCTCATTCAGCAGCAGTGAGCCATTACTTGGCTGCAAGTTACAGATTGAATAAATAAAACACACTGAACCACCTGAGAATGCTTTCGACCCTGTTTTCGAACAGCCCCGGCCCCCCTCCCTTCCTCACTACTCTGTCTCCCCTCAGCTCCGCCTCCCGACATCCTCCGCCCTGTGCCCCGCCCCCTCTTGGGGTCGTCGCCGCCATTCCCCTTCTCCATCGGGCCCCCCTCCCTCTTACTGGGCCCATGCAACGCCTCTCTCCTCTGTCCGAAGGCGCTGCACGGGCAAGAAGAAAGCTGGTGCCTGCCTTCGCCCAGCTTCGGTCACGCGTCTCTCTCCTCCTGGGCCCGCCCCTGTCTGACGTCGGTAACCTACGTAGGGCACTATTGTGCCCTTCTGTAATTCTGGAAAAAGTTATTTGTTACAAAATGTATTAAGTCTGGCCAATCTGATCTATATCTGCTGACGCTTGAGATTTAAATAAGACCTGATGTGTACTTTCTAGTGTCTGTCGATTTTCTTAATTATTTTCATAAATGCTTTAATGAAAGTTGAGGGCTTTGTTTAACTGTGCTTTTTTTTTCCATTAGATCATAACTGATCCTTAAGTGAAGTCATCGCACTGAGTTTAGGAAGTAATTTCTATAATAGTAGAGTGGCGTGTCACAAGCATTTGATCATGACTTCACTGTAAGATGATGGGAAAAAGGTTGAGTTAATGCTCAGTTATGTCACCGCAACAAGGTGGTCACAAGAAAAGCATTCATTTGTTTGAATTTTCTTGTGATCAGTTTAGATCATTTTATTACAGCTTTAAAAAGGCACTTTGCTGAATTTAAGGGCATGAGCTTTCCTCGTGGGGACACAGTTAAACTATTTGAGTCTTTTAAGAATTACTGCAAATAAAATAAATATCCCCTTGGTCCCTTGCTGCACAATCTGTTCAGATTCTCAAGACTTCTATTAAAAATCAATGTCTGGATAGTCTAAAATAAGCTCTATGTGATTCAGCTAAGTGCTGCCTACCAGCCAAAGAAGATACTTTTATTAATCTCCCACCATAATGGCTCGGCTTTGTGTTCAGTTCCGTAATAAAGGGCATGGGAGAAACCTTGCTGTTCTCCACAGTAGTTGTGGACCAGGCCGATACAAGGGATGGGCAAGATGGAGACTGACCAGGGTGTCAGAGAGGTGGTTGCATTTTGCCATGGTTAATCAGTCTGACCACTGAAGCCAGACAAGGAAGCAAGGTGGTGCTTCTGGGGAGGGGGAAAGGGACATGTTCTTCAGGGACTGCCTTATTCATAGAAATGAGGTACCTAATCTTTTACTCATGAGGGGCAGAAGGCTTGCCCTTCTCTGCTTTTGGTTCAGGAGATTGCCAAGTTATATTTGAGTCAGCATCTTTGTCTTGTCATGTGACTCATGGTCTGCAGAAATACTGGATGTAGAAGAGGTGGAAAGTGTAACCAAGTGACTGAATCTATTCTTTGTGTGCAAGACCATGTGCTATAATTAAGGTTGCGGATGGTGTATGTGTACAGTTTTCCTCCTTTGTGTATTTGTAGGGGGAGTTTGGAATTTTTGTGGTGTAGAAAGCACAGACATTTTGAGGGAAAAAATACATTGTCCCACACAGGATCAGATAAACTGGACTTTTTATTAGAGCTGCATGGAAAACATGAAAAAGGATTTGCGGAAGCTAGAAAAATGGGCTAAGGTTTGGCAATTAAAATTCAATGTGAAGAAATGCAAAGTGATGCACTTAGGGAGTAGAAATCCACGGGAGACGTATGTGTTAGGCGGTGAGAGTCTGATATGTACGGACGGGGAGAGGGATCTTGGGGTGATAGTATCTGAGGATCTGAAGGCGATGAAACAGTGTGACAAGGCGGTGGCCGTAGCTAGAAGGTTGCTAGGCTGTATAGAGAGAGGTGTGACCAGCAGAAGAAAGGAAGTGTTAATGCCCCTGTATAAGTCGTTGGTGAGGCCCCACCTGGAGTATTGTGTTCAGTTTTGGAGGCCGTATCTTGCTAAGGATGTAAAAAGAATTGAAGTGGTGCAAAGAAAAGCTATGACAATGGTATGGGATTTGCGTTACAAGACGTATGAGGAGAGGCTTGCTGTGACCTGAACATATGTATACCCTGGAAGAAATGAGAAACGGGTCATATGATACAGACGTTCAAATATTTGAAAGGTATTAATCCGCAAACGAACCTTTTCCGGAGATGGGAAGTTGGTAGAACTAGAGGACATGAAATGAGATTGAAGGGGGGCAGACTCAAGAAAAATGTCAGGAAGTATTTTTTCACGGAGAGAGTGGTGGATGCTTGGAATGCCCTCCCGTGGGAGGTGGTGGAGATGAAAACGGTAATGGAATTGAAAAATGCGTGGGATAAACATAAAGGAATCCTGTTCAAAAGGAATGGATCCTCAGAAGCTTAGCGGAGATTCGATGGCAGAGCCGGTGGTGGGGGGCAGGGCTGGAGGTTGGGAGGTGGGGCTAGTGCTGGGCAGACTTCGACGGTCTGTGCCATGAAAATGGCAGATACTAAACAAGGTCAGGTATACACAAAAAGTAGCACATATGAGTTATCTTGTTGGGCAGACTGGATGGACCGTGCAGGTCTTTCTCTGCTGTCATCTGTGTTACTATGTTACTATATCTTATTGCAATAAGGAGGGAAGACTGGAAGAGAAAGCTCTCTTCTTCCTAGTCTCCCTGAAGTATGACAATCCAAATGCTTACATTTATACCCTTAAACATGTATGAGGTAATTGATTCATGTAAAAAGAATTCCGTAACATCGGCAAAATATCTTTTTTAGAAGACTGAATTTAATCTAAGCAGATATGGAGTATAAGGGCATAGTACAATGGAAAAAACTATTACATAGCATTTCTCAACTACTTTTAATAGACTAGCATTTATGACCTGTTTTCTTATATACCTTTTTCCCAAACTAAGACACTATCACAAATACTGATCAGTTTCAGACCTTCTGTAACCTTTCTTATCAAACGGCCTTTCTTTGTCAATACAGAAAAGAGGTATGTAGTAAACATCTCTGTTTGTACGTACTGGTCTTCCCCTAGGTCTACTAAGCCGGCATTTGTCAGTAGCTTAAGACAATTTCCTGCATTTCCACAGTGGCAAATACAGAATGTGTTTATATAGACGTGGCATAATGTGTGTTTGCTAATGGTGGTAAAACACATAACCAGGCTTTTGTAGATGAGAACATTGGTCTGGGTTAAGTAGATTTTGCTGGAGTTGGAGAGGGCAGTGCTGTTAGGTGCCATCTGCTGAACAGCTTCTCCAAATTTGCTTTTTAGATATGCTTTTATTACATTCTTGGGAAGGAATTTCAATGTTAACATTTAGCTATGCCATATATTTTGTTCAGTACAAACTTACATTTTCAGTGCTTTTAAGTCTTATCTTTTTGAGCAGGCTTTCTTTCCTTCTTGAAGTGTGATTTGATTGTGTTTACCTCTGTCTTTGAGAGTTATGGTACAGTGTTATTGTATGACAATAGAGAAATGTAATCCGCTAAATACAGTTGTTTTGTTATTCTTCCTATGTTTGTAATCTACCACGAACCTTGGTGGATTACAAACATTAAACTGTTTATTTAACTGTTTCATTAAGTAAACAGTTTTATTTTAGTGTCATTTCTATTTTCAGCTTCATTGATTTAATTTGCTTATGTAATTATCAAACTACTAGAGATACGCTAGTATCAGTTGCTCATTAACACTAGTGTAACTAAATCTGACAGGAGCTGGAATCTTGCCTGTACAGAACACAATATCTCACACAGTTCCTTTTTCTGTCACTTGTGTCTCCTATCGAGGCTTGTTTATTTTATTTAAACAAAAATCATGTAGACCATTTTCCCAGTCTTAAAAGAGTGCCCAAATTGTTATATAATGCTAAAATAATAAATACAATAAAAACAAACTCCTGAAATTATTTTTTTTTTCCTCTCAACATATGCAGGATTGAGTCAGGCACACAAATGTGGTGAAGTCATTTGACAGTGCTGAGACAGGGATCTGAGTACATGCAGCCCTTCCTGCAGGCATCGATCGCCTCATTACTTAGTGTAGTTCCTTCCACTCTAGCAAATGGATGCAACTCAAAGCTCTCCCTATTTCTAATAAAATTTTACTGTGTTGTGGCAGCATTTTCTGCTTTTTTTTTTCTTCCTCGGGGAAATTCATTTGTTATTGGGTTTTTGTTTTATTTTGGCTCTGTATGCTAAATCTCAGATGCCTACATGCACATCTCTTTTCACCCCAGCTTCAAGAAATATCGCATTCTGCCTCCAGACCAGTCACTTCCAGTACAGGGTCCTTTTGTTTGTCCTTGACACCTAGGTTGTTCACAAAATGCAATGTGGTGGTGGTGATGATGGCCTATCTCCATCACTAGCACCATCTTGTGTTCCCATATTTCAATTTCTAACTTCTAATGGCCTCTTCAGAAGCCCAGGCCTTAGTTCTGGTGACTATGACCATATAACTTATCCAGTCTCCCGGGTTTCTGATCAGCTTTCAGAAGTCACTTTCACTGTGAATTACGCAAGGGCCTTCTGCAGGAAGTCAAAATGCATACTCTCATTTCTCATGTCCATGTTGCTCAAATAGTGCCAAAAGTTCCAGCCAGAGCTTATCTTAGATCACATGGCTTCAGCTGTACATGCATCCCTTTCAACTGTATTAAGATGAGGTGTCTACAGTGTGACTTAAAATTCCAGTGAAATCAAGGATCTTAACCCCTCTCATATTCTTTATCCATTGCCCAGACTGCACCTAATTCTGCAGTGATGGGCCTCCATAGACAAACTGTCAGTAGGAATTTCTTTCCAACACAGCCAGTATCAGTCCTGGCTATGGATTCATCATCCCCTAAGTTGGGGAGCTCACATCAATGCCCATCACTCCCAGGAAAGTTGGTCAAATTATAAAAGGTTGTTTCATATCAATCACTTGAAGCTCAGAGCAATATGTTAGGTGCTCAGGGTATTCTTCACATTCTTCAGAGTTTGTTTTGTCATTTATACCCCACATTATCACAAACCTATTCAAGTGCAATGTGTCTAACAAATAAATAGACAAGGTTTACAAAGCCATGAACAAAATATCAAATATAGACCATTGATGGCCAGTTGCAATGTAAGATACTCCTTCAATGGATATAAACCTCTCAAAGAGGAAAGTTTTCAGTCTATTACAAAATACCAAGTAATCAGGCTGGCCCTTGATTGCCATTGGCAGTGAATTTCACCACATAGTACCCTGGTATCTAAAGTCAGCACAGTGAATTGACTTATAACGCACTCTTTTGCAATGTGGAAGATGAAGTCTAAGGTAGTCCTTAGAACCAGAGGTTATATTGTGTAGGGGAATAGTTATTAAGGGCTGCATATAATCCGGTATCATGCCATATAATATTTGAAAGACAAAATCACATAATTTAAAAATATGGCTTTCCTGGCTTTAATGGGCAACCAGTGCAGCTTGCATAACAATGAAGTGGCTCTATCAAAATGCAGTACCTCGAGGACAAGCCTAGCTGCAGTATTTTGGGCCATTTGTAGCCTTTTTAGGACACCCTCCTTACATCCAGCATAGATGGAATTGCAGTAATCAAACTGAACTAAAACCAATGATTGAACTAGCACTCTATTCTCTTCAGCTTCCAAAAAAGACCTGAAGGATTTTTTTCACTACTGAGGAAACCTGAGATTCGAACGCGAGGTGACTGTCAATTAATACACCCAGTACCACAAACGTAGAATCTAGGGGGTGCGACACGTTGTCAATAGTATGGTATGTGGTATAGTCAAAGGAGTTGGTTACCACAAGAAATTTAGTTTTATCTCTATTTAACTTAAACTTAAATTTGGTAGCCCAGGATTCCAACAAATCCAGACCAAGCCTAATCTTAGGGACAATTTAATACACACTGATAACCAGATGGCAACATTTTATGTCAACAAGCAAGAGGTTGGGGGGACTCTCCATATGTCAAGAGGCAATGTGACATTGCCATAGTCAACCACATTCAAATTCAAGTGGCTTACATCCTGGGGAGTGCAAAACCAAACTGCATTCAAGCACAAAAGAAGCCCTCAACTTCACAGTTGGTCTGTGGACGTACCACTTCTTAATTCTGTTTTTCAAGAATAGGCACAACTTAGATTGACTAACTTCATTTCTTCAAAGCTGCTGGTTTGTTTCATCCTTCATTCCTTGGGGTGCCCAGTCTAAGACACATTGTCAGTCCCATAAACTTGGTCCTTTTTTATGCATACTCTTGATTTCTCTCATTCCAAGCTGTTTCACGTATTCCAACAGAGGCCCTGGTATAAGTACTGTCCTTGTATTACCTTACTGGCTCTATTGAACTAGTCCAGTTCTCAAGCACCTGGCTCTTCTACCTCCACAAAAGATTCATCAGTTCCCAACACTAATAACGGAGCCAGAGGTGCATCTTCATGCAGACTTGAAGTTTATGGTGGTCCTGGCTTAGAAATTGAGCATTCAATAGTCTCTTGTCTGGGACTGCCTCAAACCATTCAAAACATTCTTACAGCTTCCAGGATGCAGTTAACTAGATGACAGTATTCTTTCTCTGTATGTCAGTGAAACAGAATGGTTTCTGTATTATTGAACACGTCAGGCTGTTTTGGCTTTTTTTTTTTTTGTTTTTTTTTCCCTGCCTCTCTGTATCTCAAGGCAGTTTATTCCATCTTGGCACCCTCTGTGCTTCTAAGAGTGGAATTTATTTAAATGACCTTAGAGCTAGATATGAGGGAGCTGATATTTATAAGGATTTGTACATTTGCCTGCAGCTGGAAAATATGTAAGTCCATTGGCAAGTATTTCTCCAACTTCTTCAGCACTACTCATTTAGGGAGTAATATTAAGTTCTCAGTAGTAAGTGTTTATTTAATGCAAGCCACCACGGCTTTTCTTTACCTGGATTTTCAGCACTTCACCAGTACCCCAATAACTATCCAGACAAGTTAGGACAGCCATTTCTCCGACATAAATTTCTTGGATAGTTATCCAGGTACTGGTGCTGAATATTAATGGTACCCAGGTAGCTTCCATCTCCACTTAGCTCTGTCTCTGGACATCCCAACAGAGCAGCATTTCATGCCTATTAGTTACTATTACTGCTTTTGCTTGTTCTTTACCTCTGCTGATTTCTTTCTGTAAGTTTGGCATTTCTTTCCTTATTAGAGTTTATGTAAACTGCTTTGATTGGTGGTACTTGACAGGCGATATATCAAATACAAATAAATATTTGCCAGGTAATGCCCCTGAATGTCATTGTCGGGGCTCACTGAGCACCAGTTATCTGGATAGCAGGTACATCTACCCAGATAAATAGTTTTAAATATCGACTCCATAGTGCCTGGGTGGAGTTAGGGGGTTGTGGGCGGAATCTAAAACTATACATATATTTGTGGTACTCAGCTACTGTATATATAGTTATATGGCCTACTTAAGGACTGTTTTTAAGCAAAAGTAGATCACGCAGCTGTATATACTACAACTTGAATATTACCTCTTTACATGTAGTCTATGGCAGGCAGTGGACTAAGTGTATATTTGTCACCGCTAATTCTCCATGTGGCAAAGCTGAATATACATATTTGTTTAAGAATTGCAGCCAGTATTTAAAAAAATAAGATCCCTGCAGCTGAATATTGACCTGGTTGTGTTAACATGTTCCCCACATTGTGCTCCCTTTTTATTTATCTCCCTCATCCCAACATTAGTCTCAACCACCTGGTAAAGTGGCAATTGTATCCATCTTGTTGACTGAAGCAGTAAATGTTGTCACCTCCTTTGTGGATCTGAGAAATCAAAGTCCACACATTTTTGGAATAAATTAGTAATATATTCACTGAAAAATATCAGACTACATTAACTCCTGGCTGGCTTGGTAGGTAGAAAGGTCTCTTGCTTGAATAAAGAAAGCACAGCATAGCATGAACCTGACCAACTAAAAGTAATACATTGATACATACTTCAAGGGGCTAACAGGGGAAGGGGTACTATAAAGCACATAATCATCTATGATAATCATGGATAATTTAGTGCATTACCTGACTACATTTAGTAATTTTAATATTTCTCCTCTTCCACATAGTCTATGTAACTGTTCAGATGTAGTAAGGAGACAGTGTTGAAATATTTTAGGGAGGGCTGAATGCCAAGTTGAAAGTCTAATTTGAGGTCAGAGAGTTCAGATGTACTTGCAGAAGTGCCTTGAACTCTTCTGTTATATATATAGCTCTGGCTTAGCTTTCCTAAAGTGTAAAATAGGATAGGGAGCTTTCACAGAATCCTGCCCATAGATCTGTCAACTTCAATCGTCAGTACACCAATAGAAGAGTCAATAACTGTTTGCTGACAGTCCTGGATGACCTTTCCCTGAGGATACATGTCATAACCTTTAAAGTGACAAGTGTAATATGTTTTATACAATTTTTTGTGTACTAAGTGCTGCCTTTGTTGGCTAATTGTCATACAAAATACTGATAATTATATTCACATGTATTCTGTTGAAAAGGATGTTATCATGATATGTTAGAGAGGATTCGCTGACAGCAATTTACAGTAGCACTCAGATAGCAGAGATGCTAAAGGAAGTAACAGACTCTGCTGTGGTTTTGCAGATACAAGCTCAGTAGGAAGGGACATTCCTTTTGCATCACTTTTGTCTTATTACTACAGAATGAAAAGAAAAACAGAAGCATATAACAGGGGTCCTGAGGGTGGGTATTTTAGCCACACAGCAGAGGTTACCATATTGAAAAGATGGTTCCTGATAGGTTTGGGGGGGGGGGGGGGGGGATCAACTGCCCCACGTTCTCACTGTCTCACTACAAAACCCCAAATCTGCCCCATTCTAACAAACAAGGTTTACAGGCTGTGTGCCATTTCATGAAAATCACCTTTGCTGGCACTTTTCTCCAAAACCAAGCATACAAAGCTCAGTCTGCATGGATGCAGAATATGGGAGTTAGGATGTCCTGGTTGGGGTGTTCATTGAAGAGGGAGGGAGATGATCTGAAAGTACTGAGGTTGATTCATAAAGAGGAGCTCAATACTCTTATTTTTGACTCTTATTTTTGAGGCAGTGGCAGTGCTTTCCATTGAGGAGCCTTTTGCCTTGGCATCAGGAGTTCCATCTTCATCAATCATGAGGGGCTTAGCGGTCTTTCTATTGTCTTTCCGATGCATCCTGACATTCAGGACCTGATTTACAGCACTGGACGTGGGCCTAATAGTTGGAAGAGCTGTGGCTTGCCTCTATCCTTTAGTTCCAGAGGAGAAAAATAAATTGCAGCTTCTCAGGGTGGTCTCCCTGGTTACGGCAGTGACTAAGAAGATTACCTTGCAATTGGAAGGAGGTATTGCCCGAAAAGACCTACAGTATAGGAAGCTAGAAGGCTCACTGAAACAAGCCTTTGAATTGATCTCTTTGGGCCTTCAAGCGACAGTGTGCAGCTCATTCTTGGCAAGTGCATGCCTGAAATGACGACAGCAGTTGGCAACACAAGACAGGTGCCATAATGCCTAGCTTCTTGGCGGATGCTATTTATGACCTGTTACAGGTTATGGCCCACAGTATGTCTTTGGCTGTTACGGTATGGCAGCAACTCTGGTTGCAGTATTGAACAACAGATGCAGCATCAGTCACGTCTAGTTAAAATTCCCTTTCAGTGCAGTGGCTATTTGGAGACGATCTCAGTAACTTGTTGAAAGAACTGGGGGAAACTAAGCTACAGTGGTTGCTGGAGGATAAGCCAAAAGCCTCTGTTTGTCCGTCTTCAGGGGTCTCGCAATCTCAGTTTCAAGACAGCAGATGGTACCGGCCTGGTCATCAGCAATGTGGTCAAAAGTCCCTTGTTCCTTTCATGTGGACAGGAAGTCTCCTGTCAGTCAGCTAGAGTGCCCAGTGCCTCCAGAACTTCACAATGATGCGAGGCTGGTTCACTTTTCTATTCCTCTGGTGTGAGGATGTCTTCAGGAGTTTCAGGAAGAGTAGGCGAAAATCATGTCAGACAAATGGGTTCTGGATATTCTTACAGAAGGTTACAAGTTGGAGTTCTTCCGCCTGGTTGCTCCTCTCTTCTTGCAGTCTCCTTGTTGAAAGGGAACCAAGGCAGTCATAAGAACATAAATGTTGTCATACTGGGAAAGACCAAAGGTCCATTAAGCCCAGTATCTTGTTTCCAGTGGTGGCAAATCAAGGTTACAAGTACCTAGCAAGATCCCAAAGCAGTAAAATAGATTTTATGCTGTTTATCCTAGAAATAAGCAGTTGGTTTTCCCCCCAAGTCCACCTTTATGGCTTATTGACTTCTTTTAGGAAGTTATCCAAACCTTTTTTTAAACCCCGCTAAGCTAACTGCTTTCACCACATTCTCTGGCAACAAATTTCAGAGTTTAATTACAGATTCTGTGAAGAAATATTTTCTACAATTTGTTTTAAATTTACTACTTCATAGTTCCATTGCGTTCCCCCTAGTCCTAGTATTTTTGAAAAGAGTAAACAAGCAATTCATGTCCAGTCATTCCATTCCACTCATTATTTTATAGACCTGTGTCATATCTCCCCTCAGCCAAGCTGAAGAGCCCTAAGCATTTTAGCCTTTCCTCATAGGGAAGTTGTCCCATACTCTTTATTTTCATCACCCTTCTTTGTATCTTTTGTATTTCCACTATATGTTTTTTTTCAGATGCGGTGACCAGAATATTGCACACAGTATTCAAGGTGAGGTCGCACCATGGAGTGATACAAAGGCATTATAACATTCTCATTTTTGCTTTCCATTCCTTTCCTAATAATACTAAACATTCTATTTGCTTTCTTAGCCACAGCTGCACACTGAGCAGAGGATTTGAAAGTATCAACTATGACACCCTAGATCCTTTTCCTGGTCGGTGATTCCTAATGGAATCTTGCATCACATAGGTATAGTTTGGGTTCCTCTTTCCCATATGCATCACTTTGCACTTGCTGACATTAAATGTAATCTTCTATTTGGACACCAAGTCTCTTAAGGTCCTCTTGCAATTTTTCACAATCCTGTTGCGATTTAACAACTTTGAATAACTTTGTCAGCAAATTTAATTACCTCACTAGTTACTCCTGTATCTGTTAGTGGTGATGGAAGTGGTACCATGGGCAAGGACTCATATGTGGCTGTTACAGAAATCTTTTCTCAGCAGCTGCTCTCTGGTGTCACAGAAATATGGCTTTCATCTTCCTTGGCCACTGGTTGCCAGATTGAGTATGCAGTGGTGGTTGTCGCCCAGGAATTTTGACTGTTGGAGCTCCCTTTTTGATAACACAGTGAGAGGTGGTGACAATGGACAGCAGCAGGTTGGGTTGAATTGGCACAGGGTACATGGATGGAATGGGGTCTCTGTGGTCAATAAATCACTTGGAGCTTAGGGGCAGTTCAGAATAGCAACATGAATTTGTTCCCTTTCTGGCATTGGCCGTGGTCCAAGATTTCTATGACAATGTGACGGCGGTGGCTTATATCATCAAGCAAGGCGGGATCTGCAGTCATCCGATAGTGGTGGAAGCGTCCTCCCTCATGAATTTGGTGAAGAAAAATCTTCTCTGCTTGTTGGTAGCTCATATTGTGAGGTCCCTCTATTGTGGAGGTGGACTTTCTCAGCAGACACTCATTTGACCCAAATGAATGAAAACTATCCAGCCAGGGGTTTCTGCTGATAGTAGACAGATGAGGTTCTTCTGGACTTCATGGCAACTATAAGGAATGCCAAAGTGCCCAAGTTCTTCAGGTGTTGGAAAGAACTGGGATAGATGGAGATCGATGCCCTTCTTAGCCGTGATCAGAGATCACTTACTTTGTCTTTCCTCCTTGGCCCATGCTAAGCTGTGTGTTTGAAAAGGATCTCACTGCACCAGGCTTGAATAATTCTTGTAGCTCCAGATTGGCCACAATGGCTGTGGTACATGGACCTGATTTGACTGCTGGATGGGGTCCTCTGTCTTCTGCAGGTACACAGCCTACTGAAACAAGGTCTGGTGCTCATGGAGGATCTGTGCCTCTTTTGGTTTTACGGTTTGCCATTAAGGCTTGGTTGAGATAAAAAGGTTATTCTGATTTGTTATTGCTACCTTGCTTCAGGCTTGGAAACGCTGTATATCCATGGCGTATACGAGGATGTGGAGGATGTTTGAGGGCTAGTGTTCTGAGGCAGACTGTCTTCCTTCTTTGCTCAGATTACACACATTCTAGCATTTCTCCAAGCTGGTCTTCAGAAGGGATTGGCGATGGTTTCTCTAAAAGTTCAGGTTGCACTTTGGCCTGTTTCAGGGACTGACTACAGAAAACTTCTCTTGGAGTTCACCCAGATATCTTTTGATACTTGTGGGGAGCGGCGCTTGTGGCTTCCCGTTTGTACACCATATCCAGAGTGCAACCTTAATCTAGTCCTTCAGGCTCTTCAGAAGCCTCCTTTTGAGCCACTCTGGAAGGCCTTCTTGAAAGATTTTATGCTAAAGACAGCATTCCTGGTGGCTATTGTGTCAGTACTTAGGGTTTTAGAGCTTCAGGCTCTCTTGTCTGGATTTTGTCTCAACCAATCTGTGGAGTTTGCGTCCTTTCGCAGGGAGGATGAAGAGGCTCAGTATTCTTCCTTGTAGCTCCTTGATGTGTGTAGAGTCCTCATTAGATATCTGGAAGTCATGAATGAGTTTTGCAAATCAGACAGACTGTGCTTTTTGATAAACAGAGGCTTGGCCTCATGGCTTACAAGTCCACAATTGCTTAATGGCTGAAGGAGTTTTATCGCATCAGCTTTTTTGCTTGTGTGGAAGCAGGCTCCCCAGGTCTTGCGGACTCATTCTATGAGGCATACAGCAACATCCTGAATGGAGACTACCTTACTGTTTCTGGCAAATATTTGCAAGTTGGCAATGTGGTTGAAACTGCATGCCTTTGCAAGCGCTACAGGGTGGATGTTGCAGTGTGCTCGGAAGCCACTTTTGGAGGTTTGCTCCTCAGGACGGCAGCACTAAGATCTCGCCCACTCTAGGGATTGCTTTTGAACATCCCACAGGTTCTGGAATAGTGGGAAGCTATGTAATGGAAGGAGAAATTAGGTCTTAACCTGATAATTTTCTTTCCATTAGTCCTTTCCACTATTACAGAGACCCATCCAAGGTTTCTGAGATGTTAGTCAGTGCAAAGTAAGGGGTCAAATGACTGGACAACTTGTAGAGAATAACAGATATGCAGGAAACACCATGCAAGGTGACAGAGATGAGAGATCTACACATGTTTGCTCATCTAGTTAGTATTAGGTTAGTGTGGTGTTTAAGGTTGTTGTGTTTGTTCTGAGTTTCTCCTTACTGCTTGTCTGCATAAATACTGCGGAGCCAAGAGATTTCTCATCTCAGTTTTCAGTTCTCTATCTCCACCTGCTGGTTGAAGGACACAACTATCCCACAGGTTCTGGAATAGTGGGAAGGACTAATGGAAAGAAAATTATCAGGTAAGACCTAAGTTCTCCTTTCCAGTTTTCAAAGGCATCTACTCCAAGTATTGTCTGATCCCCTCCCAAAAGATAGGATACCATGGCTTAGTTGGTTGAAGCACCTGTCTACTAAACAAGAGATCCTGGGTTCAGCTCCCAGTGGTGCCTTAGTTCTCCATCCCCAAAGGCTTATTTAAGAGAGAGAACTGGCCTAATAGTTAGTGCAGCGGGCTTTGATCCCAGTGTCCTGGGTTTGGTTCCCACTGCAGCTCCTTGTGACCCTGTGCCTGCTTATAATGTGTGATTGTCCTTCATCTTGAACTTGATGGTTAAGCAGATTATAACTGCCAGAATTAACTTAAAACGTTTCATCAAAGCAAGAGCTAAGGAGGCGACACTGTGGTTTAATCTGGAAGAGGGATTTGAATATCTGTGTTTGCATGTCAAGTGGTGCTTAGATGGGAACTCTGGCTGCATTAACTAAGGCCAGTGCTGGGCTGGCTTGTACAGTCTGAGTCCCACATATCACAATCTGGTTCAGGATGGGCTGGAGGGAGCTTCAAAGGAAACTCCAGTAATTTGGAACGTGAGGACAGTACAGTATCAGGCAGACTTTTACGGTTTTTGTCCCGCAAATGACAAGGCAAATTTGGATAAGCTGGAGTGGCCTTTGATAGCAACTCTAGTAGTTGGAACATAAGGACAGAGCCAGGCAGATTTCTATGGTCTATGTCCCAGAAACACCAAAGAAAGACCATGATCAAGTATATAATATTACATTCATTGTTGATTTAATCTTGAATTGATCAGGAATGTGACTGTTGAACAGACTGGATGGACCTGTTCAGGTCTTTATCTGCCGTCACTTACTATGTTACTGTGAATGACTTTATCCATACCTGTTCAAGCAAAATTCAAGGTGAACATATTTCCCTCTATTCTGCCATGCTTGACAAATGGAGACCAGCTGTGCTGAGATCTCAGATGTTTATGTGCATGTCCTGATTTATTTCAGTTGCAGAAAATACCTTTGTTTCCTTTGTGCTTCCCAAGAGTTTTCACCAAATATCCTGGTAGTGGCTATTCAGCTGCACAGATGGGGTCAGTCTTCCCATACCTGCAACTGGTTTCTGACAGCTTCCTAAGAAGATGTGCACCTGATTCTCAGATGACATAATGGGGTTTATTGACATTGAAAAGTCAATTCTTGCCCATAAACAAGATTTAATTTATAGGAGCTATTCTGTACCAGGTTCAGGTGAAAGCCTTTCTGCCACAAGAAATCAAATTACAAAGACTATTTACTTCCTCATGTCCAGAACATCCAGTGCTCTGACAAGGGCCTACTTAACAGATATTAAGCCTTGTGGCCCCTGCAGACCATGTCATCTCCCATGCCCACTTGAAAATGAGGTCCTTGGGGAAATCTTATTTTCCAGTTGAATTCACATTTTCAAACCTCTTTCCACCAAAATTCAGCTGTTTGTTTTACTTTGGACAGTGTTGAGGTATTAGATGTCAGAATTCAGCCTGACTGGAGGTGTCCCACTTGCATCACTAAAGTGTCACTCAATCCTCACAGCAGATGGTTCCAACACTGGTTGAGAAGCCCTCCTCAGCTCTTGTCTTATTCGGGGAACTTGTGAACATATCAAACTATTACTCCACATCAATCATCTAGAGCTTGACCAAGGGGAAGGTAGGTTGCAGTGGCAGTGGCAGCAGTCCCAACAGTGGAAAGGGAAGATGAAGGCTATTGTGCGCAGTAGAGTTGTGCTGCCACTCCAAAGTTGTGCTTCCCTAGCCAGACTGACCCTGGATTGTTTATTTGGGTTAATGTTTGTTATACATGTGACGAGTCAATGAAGTTTTGCCTCGGAGGCATTCCAGAGGAACCTGGCTTTCATGGTTTTTCATTAGTGCTTGTTCAGTACATGCCAGTAGGTGAATATGCAGTGTGCTATGAGAATTTGGGAACTACAGTGAAATCTAATCCCTGTTGGATTATTTTGGGCTATGTCGGTCTATGTCTGCTCTAGAATATTACTACAAAGTCTGAGATAGTCTGTAGATGAGCTGCTGGTGCCTTTTAATTTAATTTCAGTTTCCATCATTTGATTGCTTGCCTCTTTCCCAGCTGACCATAATGAAGTAATGATTTTATGTAAATAGAGCACAGTTTGATGGTGCTGGCAAATGCACCCTGGGATTAGTTCATGCAGTTGCTCAGGAAGATGCATTAACTGCTCTTCAGCCTACTGGCCTCCTGCAATTGGCATAATTTTCCTTTCACACCTTCCCCCATTCTTTCTGTCACTCAGAAAAACAATTTTCTCTAAATTGGTTATTTGTTGGCATTTTAAATACATTCGAAATATGTCTTGGAAGGTCACAGATTCAGTCTTTTCTTCCTTTTTATTTCTTTTGTTCTTTTTCATTTTGCAGTTTTTACAAGAGAAAGCTAAATTCCCTGCATGTTATACATGATTGCTATTCAGTTCTTTAGGGAATTCTACTGAGAGCTAAAATATGACATATATGTGTTTGAAGGAAGTGAAGTGATTGGAAGGTACTTGTTTTGTTCAAAATTTTGCAACTCATGAAAGACCTTAATTGATTCCTCCATGTTTTTTAAGGGGCTTGCTGATTCTAGGTCAGTGTCAAAATGAACTAAGAAGCTTAGTTATTTTTACATTTTATATAAAAATCGGGAACCTGCTTTTCACATTTCTGATTATCTGTTTGCCTGGTCCTCCTGCATGGCAAGCTTTGTGTGCAACCTGAGGCTTCTTCAGGCAGGAGGAACTTTAACTGAATATATATCTCTGAATTTTAAGATAACTCTTTGGAATGCCTATTTACACTTAAGGATCTCAGGTTCTGATCACAGCAAAACTAGCTTAGCCTTGCACTTCAGGGTACAGAAAATACCAATTGTGGTTATGTAATAATGGTTTTATCCTGTCTTTCGCAACCTACAAGAATTTCAGTTGTCTTCAGACCAATATGTCTAGTAGAATTTTGCTTGTGGTATAAAGTAGCACTGTTTGACTGAAAACAAATGTGCCTCAGTCAAGGGCTGAGCACAGTCTTTCTGGTTTATTGGCCAAAGGTTATGAATTTCTATGATATTTGGGGGTGGGGCGGTTAAAATTCTACCATCTGACCTCTAATGGTGAGATAAAACTGGACTCTGGACAAACCAGTAGGGTAAAACAACCTTTTAAAAGTTTTAAAACATCAAGGGTATTGAATGGTTTGACAATTCATTAGCTGATGCTTCATCACCATGGACCTTTTATCATGTGATACTTCATGGTGGGGGGGTGGGGGGGGTGCATTCCAGCACCCATTTGTGCCTGTTCTTTTGCACCTAAGTATGAGCCTCACTCTTAAAGTTGTTATGCACGGTTTTTACAAGGCTCATAATTTAGGCGCAGAACAATATTCTCATCGCTTAATGCTTCATCATGCACAGAAAGCTAAATGTACCCAAATTCTGTGCATAGCAAAATTGCTTGGCAAATTAAGCAAATATAATTACATTTAAATTAGTACATATCGTATAATGCAAAACAAATATGCATGGAAATGCGTTCAAAGGTGATGAACTGTTGTGGTTTGACCTTTCATCACCGGAGGACAATTCTATAGCACATATAACAGTTGAGTTGGGAAGAATGGGAATGTGATGAGGGGAGGAAGCGAGGTAGCATCTTCAAGTTCTTTGTAGATAAAACAGGAAAGGGAATCAGGGGTATGTGGCTTCAGTATGTTTTTAGCATGACTCATATTTAGGCTCAAAGGAACAGGTGCCAATGTGTGCTGGCACTTCCAGCTTCGTTTAGACATGTGCACAAAGAAGCCATGATTACCAACATACATCCTCCCTATTTGCTGCACTTTTTTCTGTGCATATAATTTGAATACATTTAGCATGAATATGTGGTGAAGTGTTGCATGATTAAGGTGATAAAAGGTGTTGCAAATTAAGGTGATGAAAATGCTGTTCTTCTGTTCCTAAATGAGTCTCATGAAAATTTTATATATAAGAAATTTTAGCGAGATATATTTAGGCACAAAAGAACAGGTGTGGATGTGTGTTGGCATGCCATCCCCAATTTGCTGTAAGTTTTCTGTGTATATAATTTGAATACATTCATCTCGAATATGTGATGAAGTATCATGATGAATTGTCTGAGGTGATGAGGCATCATGATGATGAAGTGTCCTTAACACCATTTAAGTCAGCATAAGGTGTTTACTGTAGAAACTGGGGAACCTTATCGGTACTGTTATGGAAGAAAATGTCTAAACAAGATGTTCAGAGCTTTCTCTAGACCTGCTACTATAAGTTCAAATTGAATATGTATATGAAACATGAATTTTGAAACACAAAATGCATATGCACAGTAGATTTTAATTAGTATTTTAAATGTCAACTTAATCAGGATGACACAGTTTTCTCTGATAGTTAGAATTGAATTGTATATGTGTAGGGTTGTTGGCCTTTGCACAAATGGAAAGTCTTCAGGTTCTCCAAGGACAAAGATATAAAGCCCCTCGCACATGGGTGATGTCATTAGATGGAGTGTAGTATGATGAAAGAGTAACATTTTTTTAAATTTTAAACCAGACGTTTATTAATGAATCCAGCAAATATACATTGTACAAAACAGTGTGACGTAACAGTACCAAACAGTTAGATTCATCTGCAGCAAGAGTCCTACAGAAGCAGGAACCCCCACACTCAGCCAAATACAACCCAGTTATGTTTTTGTATAAAGAAAGTTCAAAGAAACTATTGATGTAGAAAGCTTATAGTAACCAACCTAATCCCCCTCCCCCTCCCCTGCAAGGTTCAACCAAATTTGGTCGAGTACATGCCCTGACCTACCCTAAGACTACCTTATGGATATAAAAGGAGCCCATATCCTTGTCCACTTGGTCAGGGTGTTCCTCTCTCGTGGCAAAAGCCGCTCCTGTTCAGCAATATACTCCAACAGTTCTGTCCACTTGACCATCGAGGGGCTATTACACTGCTTCCAAGATCTGGCAATGACCACACGACCTGCACAAAAACAAGTCCGCGCCAATGCCTTCCCTTCCGCAGGTATCCCCAAGATTCTAGCACTATAGTTCATACTTGTGTGGGACTTACCATATTGGGCCAGTTCAGTAATTTATTTTCTCAAACTCTTGGGATGACCACAGAGACTTCTTTTTTTTCACAAGTAATGTGTATTTTTGTTTTAAAATAGTATAAGATTGTTTTACTTCTTCTTTGCTCTCTTAAGCAACTTAGGGAAGTTTTTTTTTTTTCCTTTCTAATTTTTAGATTTTTGGCACAGCTGAGCCTAGGTGTTTAGTGCTTTAAGTGGTGCTGATCAATTTTTTATCAAGACATTTGATTTCACATAAGCTATTTTTTTCCTAATGATGCCTCAAAGAAAAGGAGCCACCTGGCACCCTTTATGAGTATCAGATACTGGTACTCGTAAAGGGTGCCTGACATGCTTCAGCTGAATTGCAGTTCCTTTATGTGTCATAAATATCTTGTGACATCTTCGTGCCAGTGAAGAGTGATGAATAACTTGCCTGAAGTTACATTGTTGATGCTGGTGCATGGAAGTGCATCAGAATCAATGTCAGTCACGTGGATGTTGATTTTTGAATGAATCATGGTGGTCTTAATTGAAGTCTAGATCCCAGTAAACAAAGTATATTCTTATAGAGGCCTTGTCTGGTAGTTGAACACAGGCTCAGGCTCAATCTCTCCTTGCAAAATTCTTTTCTGACATGGAATCTAAGCATGCCTGTGGTTCACTTTATAGATCAGGGGATTTCTCTGAAGAGCAGGAATCAGCTGGTCTTCCCTCACTCTTTTCCTCTGCAGGAAAGCGTAAAATCCCACCTGAAGACTTCACAGATTTTTGTCAGACCCAGAATACATTGTTTTCTACAGTGCTTGCTGAGTTACTAGACTCGCGTAGCATTTTCCGTATTAGTTGTCATAAGTTTTGTGGCTTTCAGCTAACTTTAGAAAATTCTCTTCCTCAAGGGTTCAGAAATATAAATAACTACAGTACAGTGCCAGGCAGACTTCTACAGGGCGGCTGGCCACTGCACATACCCCCCCCCCCCCCCCCAGCACATCACCCAAGCCCCCCCTCCCAGTGCATTCTTGCCTGCCGTGTGCATGCCGCCGGGGGGGGGGGGGGGGTGTCGGTTCTGCTTGTTCCCTGCTCCCCGTTCCTGTTCCGGGGCAGAGGGAGCAGGGAACCGGCGGAGCCAACACCCCCCCCCCCCCCAGTGGCGTTCACCCGGGGTTAACCGCCCCGCCCTTGCTACGCCACTGACAGTCTATACCCTGAAACTGGCAAGGACAAATCATGATCAGATACATATGAAGAATCTCCTTTTTTTTTTTTTCCAGCACTCCCAAATTTATTTCTTTTGTTTTGCCGTCTCATTCCTTATGCCAACATGAGATATTTCTTTTTTTGCAGTTACAGATGAGGACACAGTGAAGAGATATTTTGCGAAGTTTGAGGAAAAGTTCTTCCAGACCTGTGAGAAGGAACTTGCCAAAATCAACACATTCTATTCAGGTAAAGTACGGTGAAGATATAAGTAACATCTGGGGCTTTGTGACACACTCAGTACTGCAAGATTCCTTCTCTGCACCCATTCCTAAATGTATGGAGGTAACACAGCTTTTAGCAGATTGACCTCTTGACACACTTTTTTTTAACTGCCTTCTGTATGTGAGTTAGTAAGGTATTTTGACAGTGATCTTAACTCCCAAAGATGGACAGAACAATGTAAATTCATTCATAAACACTGTGACTTATGAATCATTCTGAGCATCACTGTGCATACACAACAAACAGGATAAAAGTCTGTCTGGTTTATTGTTTAAAATCACAACTTCTACATACTAAGACCTGCACAATGAAACCAGATTGCAGAACAGTAGTTTAAGCTGTGAATTTCCAGTCAGTAGAAAGTCTTGGACTTGTAAGTTCATAACCAGTTTTCAGTGTTAATGAGTCAGGCATTGTATGAAAATGAATGCCTGCCAGAACTTTTATTGATTTATGGTTTATTAGATTTAGTGACTCCTTTTCAAAGAACGTAGATTTACAGAGTTACATAGGTTACTATATTATGTAATATATTGCCTTTCCTGAGAACTTCATAAGGCAGTGTCAAACTATAAAATACAAGGAAAAGAGCACCATTTATTTGATAGGAAAGGAAGAAGGCCAGTAAAACAGGAAAGGCCATTTCACAGATGTGCAGCAGCAAAAATACAAATGCCCTAGTAATTTAGTCTGCCCCAAACCTAGGTGCCAGAGGCCTTAGTAAACACCTTCAAACTGGTCTGTTGATGGAGATCCTTTATATTTATGGGATTGTAAGTAAAGTATGGAGATGGTTCAGAGCTTTTTAAGTTATTGGACCTATATTTTTAAAATGGCTGGAAGTCTTTCTAGCCCTTGGAATGTTAGGTGCAGAGTTCCACAAGGCTTGCCCATTTCTCCCATATTTAATATTTTGATGGCTTCATTGGGGACTGATCTATTAACTCTAGGTGTTTGATCTTTTATGCAAGTAGATGTAACTATATTTATACCATTTTCACGTGATATGTCAATACAATGAATGGTACAGACTTGTCTATATTTGTGGGAAAGCCCCTTAATATAACTCTTATTCTCCGAGGACTAGCAGGATAGTAATATCCTCACAAGTGGGTGATGTGATATGACAGAGCCCCATGTGGGAACTGCTTTTTAGCTTCAGAAAAGCTTTTGACAGCTTTCATTACACATATGCATTCCCCTTCTTACCTGCTGCTGTCACAAAGGACCTAGCCAGTTGTAATTCTGCATAATTGCAATTTCTGGTGCTCTCTCTCAGCCTTCGTCTCATGAAAATAAAATACTGTGTTTTGGCCTGATTAGATTTTTCCTTTGAGAAAGTCCCATTATTGTTTCGCAGTGGTCTTTTTTCCTGACAGCTAGGCAGAGGCTAGAGTATATTGTCATAGAGCCCTTTCAGAGCACAGCATGAAGAACACTGAGGCGTTCAGATCACGATTGTCCTCGAAGTGCTCCTGATGTAAGGCCCGTTCATCCTCTGTGGTATTGGAGGGAGTGTGAGGGCCACTATGGAGTCAAGACCCCACATCCAATATACCCCCTGGTGACTTAGGAGAAGTTGCCACTCTGACTGTGATGACCCACCTTTGTCAATGGCAGCCTTTGAGGAGCAGCCCATAAAGAGGTTTGAGGAACACAAACAGCACTTCCTTTCTTGACATTAGCTGTTGCTTCAACAGCATCAATACCGATGCTTGAAGAAATCCAACTGGTGCTTGAGATCAATGCACTGCCTGTAGGCAAAACATCAACACCGAAGCATGGAAGGGACTTGGTCTAACTGCACCAGTGTTAACCCATCAGGAGAGGGAGCTCCCTCAGCACGTGTCTCATCACCCTCAGCCCAGGCCTGACCAAGAGGTCAGTTGTTCGAGGACTTGGTTGTCTCCTGCTGAGTACTTCTATAAGCCAATCAGAGTGCCAAGTATCTGAAGTAGAGACAGGGATCTCTTGGAGGAGGAGTCTACTGGTCTTCCATCAGATCCCTCCCCACCACGAGAGACGTAACTCTGCCCCTTAAGAGCTCTTGTTCACCACGTTTATCAGAAAAATGATTAAGGCTGTCTCATTTTTCTTTAGAGATGGAACTCAGTTTTTTATGGTGAGCCCTTGGACCATCTCTGAGCTCCCAACCCAGAGATCAAGAGGGTCCTGACAGATGACTCACAAGTCACTTGCAAGGGAGAGGAGATCAGCGGGTGGCTCTGAAAAGAGCCCTTGGGGGGCAGGCCTGGCAGAACAAGGACCTGAGGTGGCTTTGAGAAGAGCCCTTGCGGGCAAATTGGTCAGAACTGGGACTTAGGTTGGCTCTGAGAAGGTCCCTTGAGACTGGGCAGTACACTGGAAATGCAGGACTGGAAACCTGTGAGGCAGTGGTTGCAAAGGCAAGGTAGACGAGGTTGGATTGCCTTAAGTACCCCTATGGGGTGGTGTCTGTGTCTTGTCCGAGGCTGCTGGCAAAATACTTGAGCGTGCCGTTCACAGCCGCTGTCTTGATTTTCTCTCCTCTCATGCCATCCTCGACCCACTCCAATCTGGTTTCCGCCCTCTCCACTCGACAGAAGCAGCACTCTAAAGTCTGCAATGACCTGCTCCTGGCCAAATCCAGAGGCCACTACTCCATCCTCATCCTCCTCGATCTTTCTGCCGCTTTTGACACTGTCAATCACGATTTACTTCTCGCCACACTGGCCTCATTTGGGTTACAGGGCTCTGTGCTCTCCTGGTTCTCCTCCTATCTCTCCCACCGCACATTCAGAGTGCACTCTCATGGATCTTCCTCCACTCCCATCCCGCTATCTGTTGGAGTTCCCCAGGGATCTGTTCTTGGACCCCTTCTCTTCTCTATCTACACCTCTTCCCTAGGCTCACTGATCTCATCTCATGGCTTCCAGTATCATCTTTACGCTGATGACACCCAGCTCTATCTCTCCACACCAGACATCACCGCAGAGACCCAGGCCAAGGTATCGGCCTGCCTATCCGACATTGTTGCCTGGATGTCCAACCGCCACCTGAAGCTGAACATGTCCAAGACCAAGCTCCTCGTCTTTCCACCTACTTCTCCTCTTCCCCCACTCTCTATCTCAGTTGATGGCACCCTCATCCTCCCCGTCTCATCTGCCCGCAACCTCGGGGTCATCTTCGACTCCTCCCTCTCCTCCTCTGCACATATTCAGCAGACTGCCAAAACCTGTCGCTTCTTCCTTTTCAACGTCAACAAAATTCGCCCTTTCCTCTTTGAGCACACCATCCGAACTCTCGTCCACGCTCTCATTACCTCGTCTCGACTACTGCAACTTGCTCCTCACTGGCCTCCCACTCAGCCATCTTTCCCCCTTCAGTCATTTCAGAACTCTGCCGCACGTCTCATATTCCGCCAGAACCGATATACTCATATCACCCCTCTCCTCAAGTCGCTTCACTGGCTTCCGATCAGATACAGCATCCAATTCAAGCTTCTCCTCCTTACAAATGCACTCACTGTGCTGCTCCACCCTACCTCTCTACCCTCATCTCCCCCTACGTTCCGCTCACATGACAAATCCCTCCTCTCAGTACCCTTCTCCACCATTGCCAATTCCAGGCTCCGCTCATTTTCCTTTGCCTCACCCTATGCCTGGAACAGTCTTCCTGAATCCCTACACCAAGCCCCCTCCCTACCCATCTTCAAATCCTTGCTTAAAGCTCACCTCTTCAATGCTGCATTTGGAACCTAACCTTTCGAACATATAGGTTGCCCTAATCTGTCTGACCTATCTGATTAACTGTACATTTGTCTTTTTAGATTGTAAGCTCTTTGAGCAGGGACTGTCTTTCCATGTTAAATTGTACAGCGCTGCGTAACCCTAGTAGCGCTTTAGAAATGTTAAGTAGTAGTAGTAGTAGACGTAACTCTGCCCCTTAAGAGCTCTTGTTCACCACGTTTATCAGAAAAATGATTAAGGCTGTCTCATTTTTCTTTAGAGATGGAAAAGTAACTGGGGCTGAAACTCAGTTTTTTATGGTGAGCCCTTGGACCATCGCTGAGCTCCAAACCCAGAGATCAAGAGGGTCCTGACAGATGACTCACAAGTCACTTGCAAGGGAGAGGAAATCAGCGGGTGGCTCTGAAAAGAGCCCTGGGGGGCAGGCCTGGCAGAACAAGGACCTGAGGTGGCTTTGAGAAGAGCCCTTGCGGGCAAATTGGTCAGAACCGGGACCTAGGTTGGCTCTGAGAAGGTCCCTTGAGACTGGGCAGTACACTGGAAATGCAGGACTGGAAACCTGTGAGGCAGTGGTTGCAAAGGCAAGGTAGACGAGGTTGGATTGCCTTAAGTACCCCTATGGGGTGGTGTCTGCGTCTTGTCCGAGGCTGCTGGCTCTTTAAATTCAGTGCTTTGGTGCGCTTGCGCGCCTAGTTGAGGCAGCTCCTGCTGGCATTGTCACGCCGCGTGCAACATGCCAGTCTAAGGAGCATCAGAGCTGCTGAGGACAACCACATACATGGTTCCCTGTACTAGGAGAGGCTTTAGGGCCCAGGAGACACCTCTGGTAAGCACAGAGAGCAAGGCCTGGGCTGTGACAGTACCTCCTCCCCAAGGGCCCTGTCCTCCCAGGTCCTGGTCTGGATTTGTGAGGAAACACAATAAAATCTTCAGATGAGGATCAGGGCATGGGCCTGGTTTACTGGTTCCCACGAATTCTCCTCTGGACCATAACCCTTCCAGGTAATAAGGTATTGGAGTTTCCCTCATACTTTTCCAAGAATCGAGAACATTCTGGACTTCAGACTTGGTGTCGGGGTCTGTGTCGACAGGAACAGGTGCTTGGGGACCCTGTCTTTTTTTTTTAATAAGAGGGGTTTCAAGAGGGACATGTGAAACATGTCATGGACTTGCAAGGTAGAAGGTAGCTTCAGTCGGTATGTCACTGGTCCCACCTGTCTGATGACAGAATTTGACCCATTTAATGGGGGGGGGGGGGCAAATTTGGTAGACTGAGTCTTGATGTGCAGGTTCTGGGTGGACAACCAGACCTGGTGGTCTGGCAGAAGTTGAGGAGTGGGATATCTATTCTTAGGTTGCTTTTTGTACCTCTCAGTAGCCCAAATCAGGAGCTCCCCTGAGGTTCTCCAGAGGTTGGCGAGGGATTTGGTGTCGACCTCAGTTGCTGGCACAGTAGAAGATAGTTTTCGGCTGACACCCTAGGGTACTCTATACCTCTGCCCCTATCTTGAATGGTGATGCCCCGGATGACTCGCTCACATGGTTGTTATAGCAGAATACAGCCCAGAGCAGCATCTGGGACTAGTCGTCATGTTGAGTTGAGACATAGCTGTGCAGGAAGGATTTCAAAATCTGGTTGACCCTCTGTCCATTGCTCTGCAGATGATATCCCAACTTGACTTGGAATGACCCTCAGAGCTTCCACCAAAATTGTGAGGTAAAGTGGACTCCTCAGTCAGAGAAGATAACTCTCCGTTAACCCATGAAGACGAAACACCTCCTTAAAGAAGTTCCAGGCCAGAGTGGCTGCTGAGGTTAGGCCAGCCAGAGGGATAAAATGAGCCTTCTTGGAAAACCAATCTACTGTGATCCAAATAGTGGTAAATCCCTCTGACTCCAGGAGGTCAGTGATGAAGTCCATAGCAACGTGGACCCATGGTGCTTTGGGTACCAGGAGTGGTTGGAGGAGCACCCACGGGCAGGATTGGGATGGCTTACGAGGGACACAGAGAGGGCAAGATGTTACAGTCTCGTACATCCCTTCTCAGCTGTGGCCACTTACAGACTCAGGAAATGAGCTCTACTGTACCTCGAAGTCTGGGATGACTGGCACTTTTGGACGTGCCCCACTTTAACACTGAATCCCAAAGCTGCTTGGGCACAATGGTTTTGCCTGGAGGAACCAGCACAGAGGCAGGCAAAAACTGCTTGGAGAAAAAGGCACAGAGTATCAGCTTGCCTTTGGTGTCAGACTGGGACAGGATGGCACCAGTCCCAATGGCAGATGCATCGACTTCCATGAAGAAAGACCTCTCCAGAGCCAGATGATGGATTGGGGGCCATTGTGAAAGCCTGTTTCTGATGATCAAAGGCTACAATAGCTTCTTTGGGCCAATCCTGGGTGTTAGCCCCTTTCCGGGTCAGGGCAGTCAGAGGTGCGGCAATGAAGAAATAGTTCTGTATAAACTGGCAGTAGTAGTTTTCAGAGCCCAAAAACCATTGCACCACTCGCTGTCCCTGGGGTCGAGACCAGTCCAGGATGGCAGAGAGCTTTGCTAGGTCCATCTTCAAGCCTTGGTCTGATATAACCTAAGAAATATAGTTAATTCTTTCGTAGGCATTGTAGGACCTGTTTGACTTGTTCCTGATGTTGGGCCAGCATCTTAGAGAATATGAGGGTGTCATCTAAATACACCTGGACACACTTGGTCACAGAAGATGTCATTTACAAAATTTTGGAAGACCGTTGGAACATTAGAGAGACCGAATGGCATCACTAGGTGTTTGTAGTGGCCATCCCTGGTGTTGAATCAGGTTGTAGGCACCTTGGTAAAGATACACACCCCTTATAGCGGTCGAACAACTCCGTTATCAGAGGAAGCAGATATTGTTCTTCACCATGATAGCGTTCAATCCACGGTAGTTAGTCCAAGGGTTAAGGGAGCCATCCTTTTCCCCACAACGGGGGGGGGGGGGGGGAGGGGAAAGGGTAATGGGACTTGATATACCGCCTTTCTGTGGTTTTTGCAACTTCATTCAAAGTGGTTTACATAGTATATTCAGGTACTTATTTGTACCAGGGGCAATGGATGGCTAAGTGACTTGCCCAAAGTCACAAGGAGCTGCAGTGGGAATCGAACTCAGTTCCCCAGGATCAAAGTCCACTGCACTAATCACTAGGCTACTCCTCCCCGTCACTCCTCCCCATCAAGAGAAGTGGAGGAGTGAATCAAACCCCTTTGAAGGTTGTCTGCAATGTAAGCTGACATAGCTTGATTCTCAAGGATGGACTACGGGTAAACCCTCCCCCTGAGGGGCATCTTCCCAGGCAGGAGCTCGATGGGACAATCATACTCCTGAAGATGAGGAAGAGTCTCAACTTGTTTCTTAGAGAATGTGTTGGCATAGACCCTGTAGCCCTGGGGTAATCCTGCCAGTGTCTCCATTCCACTGGTGGCAAAAGCCATGGCCGTCAGCAGAGTTGAGACAGCAATGTTGTCAGGTAACGCTCCAAGCAGAGAGCGCCTCCTTCTCCCAGTCAATTTCTGGATTGTGTTTTTGAAGCCAAGGGAGTCATAACATAATAACATAACATAGTAAATGACGACAGATAACAAGCTGAACGGTCCATCCAGTCTGCCCAACAAAATAAACTCATTTTACATGGTATGATACTTTATACCCAAGTTTGATTTGTCCCTGCCTTTCTCAGGGAACAGACCGTAAAAGTCTGCCCAGCACTGTTCCTGTACTAAAAGTTCTGAAGCTAACGTCAAAGCCCCTTAAAATTTACACTGTAGCCCATCCATATCTATTCAGTCACGATCAGGGCGCAGAGTCCAAATATAAGGGGGTTAATCAAAGTCTGCAGGACATACAAGGAAATAGCTTCTCTATGGAGGACTCACAGGCGCAGCGATTCTGTTTTAGCCTTGATGCGCCTCTGTAGGTTCCCATATACCGAAGAGACCAGAGTTTCAATGTTGCAATATTCTAGTGTCGGACAAGTGCTTCATCAATGAAGCTCCCTCCTGGTCCAGAATCAGTGAAGGCTTCAGTGGTGGGCGATGCCTGGTCTAATTCTAGGGAAGCAGGAGCCAGGAATTGAGTGTGGGGAGTCTGTACGCAGAGACCTGGCTCTGTTTCCCTGACCAAGTCTGTGCCCAATAGTTTCCCAGCTTCTTGGGTCATCTAAGAGCACAGTGGCCTTTCTCTACAATATAAACACAGGTCCTGGGAGAGACGTTGCTGTTTTTCTTGATCAGAGAGGGAGAATTAGTCCCCGACGTTGGCAGGTGCAGAAGTCTTAGTAGGTTAGTAGGCGTTTGGAGAGCATCTTGAAAACTGGGTGCTAGACAGAACTTTTTTGCGAAAAGATTTCCTCTCCTGAGACATCCAACAAAGGTCTCACCCAGCCAGCTCGTCTTTGGTCTTGGGTGCCAGACTTTCATTATTCCATGCCAGCTCCGACGCAAGGGTCCAGAACTTGATGGCATAGTTGCCCAAAAACTCTGCTCCTCTTGTCGCAGGTTCAGAAGCTGCTGAAGAGGCCTTCCAGGTTTCTCAAATATCCTCTGAAATTGGCTCAAAAACTTGCTCAGATTAAGCAAGGGATTGTTCCACTCTGAGTGGAGATGCCCAGGCAAGGGCTGAACCCAATAGGAGAGAGATGATATACACCACTCAGGCTCTGTCCTAAAGGAAGTCCCGTGCCTGTAGTTTGAAGATGATCTGGCATTGATTGAGGGAGCCTCTGCAGATCTTTGGGTTTTCATCATACCGGGGCAGGTGTGCTAGTAAGATCCCCAGGGGCCACTAGAGGCTCTACTGGACCCAAACTGGCTCCTGTGAGTGGAGGAGCCATGGGCTGAAGCAATGAAGGGTCCATTTGCGAGGTCAAATCCTGGACAGCCCCAGAGAGCTGCTGGAGTTGAAGAGCCAGCAGTTGAAGCAGCTGCAAGGCCGATCACTCAGTCAAGTTCATGGCCTTCACAATCTGTCACAGGTCTGGATGGTGAGCCGTTGGACCGTTGTTGACCTCCCAACCTGGAGGTAAAGAGAGTCCCAATAGATAGCTGACAAGTCACTCGCATGGAAGAGAAGACCAGCGGATGGCTCAGAAAAAAGCACTTGGGGGCAGGCCCAGCAGAGCCAGGTTGAGACAGGGCAGGACTGGAAACCAGACCTCTGAGGCATGGTTGTAGATAGGAACTCAGGACCAGGCTGGAGATGAACACTGAGGCTGAGCTGGAGACAGGAACTCAGAAACTAGGCTGAAGGCATGACGCTTGAGGCGGGGCAACGCTAGGCAGGAAGCAGCATAACGGTTGTGAAGGTATGTCAGACGAGGTCAGATCGCCTTAAGTACCCCCACAAAGGGAGTATGTATTCCGGGATCTTCAGCATGCTACCGAAGGCTGCTGGTCCTTTATTCAATGCTTTGATGCATATGCATGCCTAGGTGAGCCAGCTCCTGCCAGCATTGTAACGCCACATATAAAACGGCAGTCTGAGGAGCACAGGAGCAGCTGGGGACTCCGCGTATGCGGTTCCCTGTGCCGGGAGAGGCTTCAGGACCCAGGATATGCCTCTGGTAAGCCAGGGAATGGGGAGCGCAGCCAGGGCTGTGACAGAAACATTGGCGCTTCTCCAGTTCTACCTGCCTGCCCCCCCCCCCCCCCCCCTCCGGCAAGTTGTAAAGATGAGAATGTGGAAGAACCCCTCCCTCATACCTCATGATTCTATGAATAGTGTTCAAAAGGCTCCTGGATTCGAGAAGCTACAACTTCCTTACCATTCCATAGTGGTTGAATCTGTTCTTAAGCCAAGAGTACAAAGAATCTTCCTTTGGTGTCCCTGGGGAATAATGTGCTTGGATTGTGTTTAGCATCCTAACATCTGTTCATGAGAGCATATTTGCAGAACATTTTATGCACAGTGTAGCAGAGTTTTCTGACTCTCCCCCTTGAGAGAAGGCCAATGAACTCTGTGAAACCAGATCCAGGTTTTGCTAGAAATCTTTCTCCTTTAAACCAAATAATCCCAATATTGTAGTTTCTTTAATCCCAGTGTGCAGGATCTCAGTAAATATTACAGTTTCTTTAATGTAATCTCTAATTACAAGTTAGACCAGTTGAAGACAAAGCTACACTCTCTACCTAGGGCTAGCAACGGAAACTAAACCTTGAGGAGCCAAAGTTAGGAAACTTGAACAAGAGTTTAAATTAAAAAAAAAAAAAGCGATAGTTTGACGTTCCTATTCTCTATCAGAACTTGGAAGTAGAGAGTTGCACGGGGACAGGAATCTTACCCGTCCACGCCCGTCCCCACTGGAATCTTGCCCGTCCACGCCCGTCCCCACTGGAATCTTGCCCGTCCATGCCCGTCCACACTGGAATCTTACCCATCTCCATTCATCCCTGCAGGAATTTAACCTGTCCCCACAAGAATTTAATGGTACATAAAAAATTCCAGTCAGCTGGCTCTGTCTCTCTTTAGGTTTGAACCGCACTGCAGGCAAGGAAGGAACAGAAGTTGGAACTTGGAACACTGGTGCGCACGTGCAAGACTTTATTTCTGATTCACTGGCACTGGGTGCTAAGAGGTTGCTACATGCACACGTCAGTAGGTCAGGTGACATCTGATGTTCGTGCCTATGTCAGAGCTGAGGGTCTGCGCATCAGCCCGGGAGCAGAGAAGATTAATAGTAACATAAGCTGAATGGTCTATCCAGTCTGCCCAATAGTCATACCCATCAATTCAAGATTAAATCAACAATGAACGTGATGTTATATAGTTGATTATGGTCTTTCTTTGGCATTTCTGTACATAAATATCCAGAGTACCTGAATGTAACTCACCTGAGCTACTACTGAAAAAGGTGTGAGCAAAATCTAAATAAATAAACCGTAGAAGTCTGCCCTGCCCTATCCTTATTTTCCAACAGCTGGAGTTGCCATCGAAGCCCACTCCGTCCTATACATCTTACCATTCGCGGGACACAGACCGTAATAGTCTGACCAGCACTGGCCTCATGTTCCAACCACTAAAATTGCTGTTTAAGCCTTTTCCAGCCCATCCTAAACCAGATTGCCATATATGAGAGACAGAGTGTACAAATCTGCCTGGTATCAGCCCTCGTTCATCACAGCTGGAGTCGCCATCAAAACATTACTTGACACATCCACATACATGCAGCCATTTAAGTTTAGGTTTTTTTTAATAGCTTCTATTTTCTAATTAGAAGTCCTCTGCATTCATCCCATGCCTTTTTGAATTCTGTTATCATTTGTGTCTCTACCACCTCCTTAATGGAGACTTTCCACATCTGTGCTGTTCAAAAAGAAGGAGGAGGAGGAGACAGCACTCGAAGAACTTGGTACTTGGTAGGTGAGAGGCTTTCGCAAGTACATTATACACTTCCACGGGAACCCCGCAGGAAGGAACTGTTTCCGTCCCCACGGGAACCCCGCAGGAAGGAACTGTTTCCATCCACACGGAAACCCCACAGGAAGGAACTGCTTCCATCCCCACAGGAATCCTGCAGGAACTGCTTCCTTTCCCTTGGGATCCCCACAGAACTGCTTCCGTCCCTGCGAACCCCGTTCCCGTGCAGGTCTCTTCTAGGGAGCTAGGAAGAGAAGAGAAAGCTGGGATTTGTTTTGTTTTTCTAGATTAGGGCAGTACAGCACAATATAGATAGTCAGTACAATTTGACTAAGCAATTAAAGTCCAGATAATAGGTAGCTAAACCTATAGACAGACTGTTGAAATTTTAAGAATAAAAATCAGAAAAGCATTTAGCTGAATCAATGAGGTTCTTGGAGAGCACAAGTGTCAAAGTAGCCTGTGTTTCATCTTGCAGACAGACCAGCCCCCCTCATCCAGAGACAGGTGATTTGCCTCTGTATCAGTTGAAATCTCCAAAGATCTTTTAATCTTGTCCTACACTTTTGGGTGGCCTTAATGATTGGCTAAACATGATTGTGACTAGTTTCTGTGACCATGATATTCAATATTCATCACAGTCCAGATTTTTGGAGGGTGTGGATTTAATTTAAGATTTTTATTATGACAATAGAAAATAAGTGTTCCTTAACATGATAAAATTGAAGTAAAAAAAAAAAAACCACCAAAAACCCAGTAGCGATCACTGTCCACTAAAATAGAACATTTTCATGCTGTAGCATAATTCTTAGCTGTTACCTTGCATAGGATCTGTATCATAGAACCTGCTAACTTCACAGATTTGATAAGTCTTATCTCTTTTGATGACAGAAAAGCTTGCAGAAGCACAACGTCGATTTGCTACCCTTCAAAATGAGTTGCAGTCATCGCTGGATGCTCAGCGGGAAAGCTTTGGTATATCCACATTGCGGCAGCGCAGGAAGGCTGTTTTCCATTTGTCGCATGAAGAGCGTGTACAGCACAGGAACATCTGTGACCTGAAACTTGCCTTCAGTGAGTTCTACCTCAGCCTTATCCTGCTGCAGAACTACCAGGTACATAGCACAGAAAAATAGAATATGATAATGGGTAAGGACCCAGAAGGCACATTTTGCTGTTCGGTCTTTTTTTATGTTTGTTTATAGCTTCCTGCAACTGAGAAACTCATACTCTGAAGAAGAATCAATGGGAGATTTCAGCTTATTTGATGCTTAGTGTTGCATATAGTCCTCCTTTTTAGCCTCTGCAATGCTTGCACCAATAGATTTGTGTGAATAAAGTTAGATCTCTATTTGCGGCAGAAGAGGCAAACAGCCACAACAGAAGAAAACATACTGAGGTTTCCACAACAGTTTATTGGAAAAGTTAAAAACGTAAGTGTTTGTATTTGGACTCCTGTTTTTAACTTTTCCAATAAACTGTTGTGGAAATCTGATTGCTACATGGTAGTTTTCTTCCACTGTTGTGGCTCGTGAGAGATGAACTCTGTCATTTTACTCTGACAGTCCCCTAAATCCATCTTCTTTTCTCCTCCACAGTTGACCTAAGGTCAATTTTAAGAAATCTGGCTGTGAGTAATCCCATTATAATCAAACTACTTGCAGAACTGATTTATCTTTGACATTTCTTTTCATATAGGATTATGGGAGGGCATAATTTGAAAATATAGTTTTACCCCACATTTTTGTGCTTGTTCACAAGCCATGCTTTAAATCATTAAGGGGTCCTTTTACAAAGGTAATCTAATACATTTAGTGTGCGCTAAATGTGTGACCGTGCCTTAGTATAAGGACCCCTTAACTAAATGCCAGCTATACTGAAATTTACTGCCTGTGCGTTAGACTAACATCAGAGATTTTAAAGCTTTGCAACATCATATGATTTCAGAGGGGCTTCATAATAAAATAGTCAGTGATGAAAGAAAAAAGACCATTTAGTTAAGTACTGCGCTTCTAAACCAGTGTGCTGCTAGACTTGCAGCAGCTGAGCCCCCCACCCCCAAAAGATAGAGAAGCAGAAAGAAAATAGCAGCATTAGGGCCTTGTACTTGGTGTCTGCCGGTCTTGAGTCCTCTGATCTAACGATGTATTGGAGGAGTTAGGACTAGAAGATGCTGACCTGGTATTTGGGTTCTAAGGTCTCGTACTGCTATTTTCTGTTTTTGCCACACCTAGATGTGAGGATGTTAGCGGTTGGCAGTGCAAAAAGGGAGGTTGGGGGAAATAGTGAGCGTGTGAGGCAGCTGGAAGGGAAGATTGGAAGAGATGCTGAACATGGGGTAGGTGGAAAGGGAGATGGGGGCAAAGAGGAACCCAAACTATAGCTACATGATGCAAGGTTAGTCGTTGCCTAATTGTGTCATTGTTGATATGTTGAAACCATCTGCTCAATGTGCAGCAGCAACTAAGAAAGCAAATAGAATGTTAGGAGTTATTAAGAAAGGAATGGAAAACAAAAATGAGGATGTTATAATGCCTCTGTACCACTCCATGGTGTGACTGCAACTCGAATACTGTATGCAGTTCTGGTCATCGCATCTCAAAAAAAGATATAGCAGAATTAGAAAAGGTACAAAGAAGGGCGACAAAAATGATAAATGAGATGGAATGACTTGCCAATGAGGAAAGGCTAAAGCAACTAGGGCTCTTCAGCTTAGCGAAGAGATGGATGAAGAGAGATGTGATAGAGGTCTATAAAATACTGAGTGGAGTGGAATGCATAGACGTGAATTGTTTATTTACTTTTTCCAAAAATACTAGGACTAGGGGTCACACAATAAAGCTACAAAGTAATAAATTTAAAACAAACCGGAGAAAATATTCTTCTCTGAATGTGTAATTAATCTCTGGAATTTGTTGCCAGAGAATGTGGAAAAAGCAGTTAACTTAGTAGGGTTTAAAATAGGTTTGGATAATTTTCCTAAAAGAAAAGTCCGTAAGTCATTATTAAGATGGACTTGGGAAAATTCACTGCTTATTTCTAGGATAAGCAGCATATACTGTTTTGGGATCCTATCAGTTCTGAATCATGGGGCAGTGGCATCTAAGGCAACCATTGCACAGTGGATCAAGTAGGCGATAGCGGATGCTTACCTGCTCGCAAATAAGACAGCCACCAAGTGCGTTATGGGCTCATTCTATGCATGCCGTGGCAACATCCTGGGCAGAATCCTCCACTTTTTCATTGGAGGACATTTGTAAGATGGTGACTTGGTCATCCCCGCATACTTTTGCGTGGCATTATCGTTTGAATATTGCTACTCGGGAGGTTGCTTCCTTTAGCCAGTCAGTGCTGGAGCAAGGGGCAGCCTCTTCCCATTCAATGTGAGGCCTGCTTTACTACATCCCACAAGTATCTGGATTCATCTGCTGCTGACGCAAAGGAAGTAAAAGTTATGGTCTTACCTGATAACTTTCTTTTAGTCGCAGCAGATGAATCCAGAGCCCCACTCTCAACGTCAGGAGTTTTAGGCAGTTGGGAATGTCACTTGTCTTTCAGTTGTATTCTGGTTCTA
This sequence comes from Microcaecilia unicolor, assembly GCF_901765095.1. Taxonomy (NCBI): domain Eukaryota; kingdom Metazoa; phylum Chordata; class Amphibia; order Gymnophiona; family Siphonopidae; genus Microcaecilia; species Microcaecilia unicolor. Next base: position 96,407,568 of record NC_044036.1, on the reverse strand, counting down.
GGTTTATTTCAAGGTTCTAGGGGTTATTCTGAGAGGAAAAGTGGCTATGTTTGGCCTTTCTGCTTCGCTGATCGATATACTGAAGGTCCAGAAGCAATGCCGTCTTATAAGATAGTTCACTACTCACCATCTTCACCTACTGGTAGATGGTCACAACCCACAAGCATTTGCAGCAACTAAAGGAAAGAAAGTTATCAGATAAGAACATAACTTTTCTGTTCTGCCAATCAAATCTGTGTTGAGAGGCATGTATTTTGTGGAGTTCTTTGTTTACATTTTTAGAAATTTGAGGGTCAGTATACAAAGTGATTAACCAAGTAGGAGAAACTCCCACCTTGTTAAATCACACTAGGATGTCCATTCAGCAGCACTTAACCAGACAGTGCTTTTGAATATTGACTTTGATTGCCACAGTGCTCACTAGTTATTGCAGGTGCAGTCCTAAAGTGGAGTCAGGTGTTAACAGGCACTGGCACTCAATATTGCGGTGACACCATAAGTAATCGGAGATGCAGTACTGCACAAAAGGCAACCTAACTATGCCTGGTGGACTATGCGGGTATAGCACTGAAAATTGGCTGTACCTGTGTAATTTGTAGTCACTACCAAAGACCTGGAAATTCAGTTCTTATGCCCAGATAGGCAGTGGTCAGCATTTACCTAAACACTGACCACTGCTGGCTCAGTATTGACCAGATGCTAATAAAAGAAATAATAATACATAACCATTACCACTATTACCGTAGGTTTTCTACTAAGTATTTATGGTTATTACAAGGCATCTCTTGTCAGAATGGTGTTTACTGAGGATCCTGAATCATAGAGTTAGCACTATTTTATTCAACTGTGTCATGAGATACTAATTGATAAGAAATATCATCCTCTGACCTTAGAAAAAAAGATTCAGTGAGGCTATTTTGGTATGTCCATGCTAAGTACTAGCTCTACCTCTTCTGGTTATCTGGATTTGGGAGTGCTGTGACATAGCACTAAGATTCCAGCAGGGCGGACTGTGGAAAGTGCTGGGTTTTTGGCATTAGGTCTTTATTAAATACTTGATTTGTAGGGAGGGAGGGGGGACAACGACTCTGGAACTGGGTGGGAGGGAGGGGCCCCAGGCACACACACTCTCTCTCACAGACACACACTCGCACACAGTCTCACTCACTGTCACACACACACACACTCGCAGATTCACTCTCTCTCACACAGGCACTCACACACACTCTCTCAAACATACACACTCAGAGGAAAACCTTGCTAGCGCCCGTTTCATTTGTGTCTGAAATGGGCCTTCCCCCATTCTCTCCTTCCCCCATTCTCTATTTCTGTCGACAACACGCTCATTCTTCCTGTCTCGTCTGCTTGCAACCTTGGGGTCATCTTTGACTCCTCCCTCTCCTTCTCTGCCCATATTCAACAGATTGCTAAAACCTGTCATTTCTTCCTTTATAACATCACCAGAATTCGCCCTTTCCTTTCTGAACACGCTATCAGAACCCTCATCCACACTGTCATCACCTCTCGCTTAGACTACTGCAACTTGCTTCTCTCAGGTCTTCCACTCAGCCATCTCTCTCCTCTTCAATCTGTTCAAAATTCTGCCGCACGACTAATATTTCACCAAAGTCGTTATGCCCATATCAGCCCTCTCCTGAAATCACTTCACTGGCTCCCTATCCGTTTCCGTATACAATTCAAGCTCTTCTTGTTGACCAATAAGTGCATTCACTCTGCAGCCCCTCACTAACTCTCCACCCTTATCTCTCCCTACACTCCTTCCCTAGAACTCCGTTCACTAGGCAAATCTTTCCTAATTGCATCCTTCTCCTCCATCGCTAACTCCAGACTCCACTCCTTCTATCTCGCTGCACCTTATGCCTGGAATAGGCTTCCTGAGCCATTACGTCTAGCTCCATCCCTGGCTGCCTTCAAATCCGGGCTAAAGGCCTACCTGTTTGATGCTGCTTTCAACTCCTGACTTGTAATTTTTATCTTATCCTTATGTGTCCTTCTGTCTGTCCTTCCCTTATCCTTTTTGGTCCTGTCTGTTTGTCCTGATTTAGATTGTAAGCTCTTCTGAGCAGGGACTGTCTTCTTCATGTTCAATTGTAAAGCGCTGCTTACGACTGGTAGCGCTATAGAAGTGATTTATAGTAGTAGTAGTAATATCTGGTAGGCACACCTGATGTGATTGTGAGACTTTAAAGCTGGTGGAATAGGACAGGAGGTCTGAACCCAATTCATGGGGCACACCCAGCCAGTTGGGTTTTCAGGATATCCACAGTGAAAATGCATAAGAGATTTGCATACCAAGGAAGAAGTGAATGCAGATTTATCTCATGCATGTTCATTGTGGATACCCTGAAAGCCTGACTGGCTGGGTGTGCTCATGTCTAGGTTGAGACCACTGGACTAGGTGGTGATGAGTATAAACACACTTATACTTCTGAGATGACACTTGTATAGTAATTGGGTCATAAAGTAGGCTAGATTTTCCAAAGTGTGCTACCACTAATGCAAGTTTAGTTAAGTCCCATTTTATGCAGTGGAACCTGTTGAGTTATATAATGCTCATTGATGTGTTCTAATGCAATAGAGAACTTCAGTAAATCAGCACTATATGAATTAAACGTCCCAAATGATTACTAATCCACTCAGCTTTAAACTTTTCAAATTTTCAAAAATCTTGCTGTTAGAATTTGTTAAAGGGAAGCAATTGAGACCCCTACATTAAGCTTAATAAGTGCCGCATTTGCTTGCTGTATTGATTATTAGACATTGGTGGTGGCCTTTGTGTGCCCTAGTATTTGGAGGAGGATTTGCATTTCCCCCTTCAGCAGGTTATTCTTGGCAGAATTCGTCAGTGCCTTGTCTGCATTGTTAGTATTCATCTAACAGAGCTAGTTTCCTTTGCTATTGTCCCAGTAGCACTAAGCATTTCTGAAACAAAATAACCTTTTCAAAGCATGCAAAGACTTAAAGCTTCTTTGGAAGACACTGAAATTATTCAGGTCAAGGCTAGAGGAAGTGAAATTATAATTCTTCAACATATATTGAAACTTTATGAAAGGCAGCCGACTCGGCCAAGGGGGGTGCCATGTAGGTTTCTTGGCTGGAACTAATAATTATTCTCTTGTGCTTTAATACAGTTTGTTAATGCATTGCCTGTCTGCTCACCTCTGCCATTGCAGTTCCTTCTCCCTTTAATATTAAATCACTCAAGGCAGAATTAGATTGTTTCATATTAGATTATCATGCAGGGTTTTCCGGTTGCATTGCCTACTGCCATTCTTGCTATATTTAATTTGACTGTACATCAATATATTACATAAATTCTTCTCTGTTGGACCATTTTGCCTTGAAAAGGAAAATCAAAGAAAAGATGGAGAAGTCCAGAAAGAGGCAAACTTACAAAGAAAGGCATTCTTTCATATGTTTATTTCCATTATGCTGGCATGTTTGGAAGGAGGCAGTTAATTTATTTATTTATTTATTGCATTTGTATCCCACATTTTCCCACCTCTTTGCAGGCTCAATGTCCTCAACATCAGGAATCTTACACAGTGCATCAGAATCAACTTGGGGAAATTTGACTTTTGTATGTGTGTGTGTGTGTCCCCAATTGGGTGCTTATTCTTTCTAGGCTTTCTCTGGCCTGCTTTTCTGCTGTTTTACAGAAAAAGGAATTTAAGTTCAGCTACTAAGCTCACACCATGTGAATGGGAATAAGGAGATAGTTTCCTTTTATGTTAGCATTTCAGTTAAATGCCTGTGTCTCCCATGTTTTTGTTCTCTATCAACCTTGCATTTTGTGTATATGTACAGTTCAGTTTTATACATAAACTCAAATTAAGTGTGGCATATCATCTTCAAGTAGCACCACAACAGCCACATAGAAAAATTAAGTCTTAAATGATATGATTACTTTGAGTGTTCATAAAGCCACAGCTCACTACCAGATATTTGCTTCCTTTTTTATTGTATTTTAAAGCTAAATTACTGTGATTAAATGCAGACATAAAGCAATTTACTTTAGCAACAGCAGATATTCATATACCCCCGTTTGGGATAATCATGGAAACTATTTACTTGACCTTCATACAGTTACAGGTGCTGTGTATCGATCCTTAAATCTCATGATTATCTTGCCCACCTAACTTTGTTTCTCCAAGGACAAGCAAGACCAGTATTACCACAGATGTGTGATGTCACCGCTGGAGCTCCGGCACGGAAACTGCCCAGCTTTCAGAAGATTTTGAAGCTTTTGGCAGGGCCAGCCGAGCATATGCATGTTGCTTTTCCTCCTGCCCGACTTGTGCAGGACCCTTTCATCTGTTGTGGCTTTTTCTCAGAGTTGTCTCTTGCCTCCCCTTTTTTTTTTCCTCCTTCTGTGAGTAGTGTAGGACCAGTTTTCTTTCTTTTTATTTTTTTTTTCTTGTTCCACTTTATAACAGTTTTTCAGCCTTTAAGTTTTATTTATTTTTCTGTGGCTCATGGCCACCTTAGGCCTGAATTGCTTAATTGTTTAAAAATGGATTTTCTAATTTGATTTAAATACACTAATGTTTTGTACATCTTTATCCTGTCCATTCAGAGTTGTCTTTTCTTCAAGCTCTTTAGCCTTTGTTTGTTGCCCTTCTCTGTGGTTTTCTAGCTCTCCTTGTATCTGTTTTTTCACTGCACAGTGCTGAAGATGTAGTTGCACCATAGATTTATAAAGATACATTATTATAATTTCAATTTTAATTTTTCTGAATCATTTCTAATATTCTATTTGCTTTTTTTCACTTCCACCACATACTGAGCTGAGGATTTCAATGTGTTGTCCACAGCAACTCCAAACACTGTGTACCTATATTTAGGGTTATTTTTTCATATGTGCATCACTTTAAGCTTGTCCATATTAACATCTCATCTGCCATTTAGAATCCGAGTTCCTCCTTTAGTTCTTTATAGTCTGCCTTTTTCTTAATTCATACAACTTTTAACTATGAATTTACAAGGTGTATTGTAGAGCAGAGTGATATCATATATAATTGTCCATAAACTACCAGAAAAGGAGGAAAGTACTGTTGAAAAATCACAAACCCACATCTAGGAAGTGGAGTAAATAATATAAAGGCACAAAAATGTAATAAAATACCTATTTCTAAACTGTTGCAACCTAGCCATAAAATATACTTAATAGGTTTCAATATCCCACCTGCTACACACCAGGTTGAAAAATTATAAATCCATTAAATAGGAAGCTCTATGACCTGAAGACAAACTTCCAGATTAACTTGTTCCCTCTATATCCAACCACACATTTCCAAGGGACTTTAAAATAAAGTTGCCCCTGCAGAGACCACGCACTTTTGAAATTTGAAGGCCTGACATTGCTTTCATCTGGGTGTACCTGGCTATATTGAAGAACAATCTTGCTCTTTGCCCATGAAAAAGAGCATCATCTTGAAAAATTTCCTAAACACATTTGTTTTGGAAACGGACATCACCAAGTTGGATCTAGTAGGGGTATTTTCTTAGGAGGTCTCTAAGAAAACAGAGATGCCAAGCTGTTAGTGAACAGTGTTCATCCCACCTTCCTGTTAATTTTTTTTTCACATCTCCTGGAGGGCAGGAAGGGATCTTCAAGATCATTTAATCTGTGGGAAATCTTCAGGACAGATCTTGTGGTGACAAGGTCCCAGTTTTAGCGACATTAAGCTGTCTCAAAATTTTGTCTCTTAAGAGCATTTTCTCCAATACTACCATTTATTTTTATGACAATTTTAAAACTATTATTTATCTAGGTATTTCTCACTCTTCACATAGAGTAGCCACCTGGTTTCTCACAGCAGCCAATTGCTGTCTATTATATTCACCTAATTTGGCTTCTATTTGTTATGCAAATAAGAGCCATCTAGCAGTAAATTCTTGTAGTCTTCTCTTTTATCTTGACCACCACTTTACAGATATCTTCCAAGGCCACCTTTCCTGTTGGCCTAAGTGTAGGTTACATAGTTGGCATTGGGTCAGAAGAGGAGATAGGACACCATTGGCAACCTTTTCATATTTCACAGGCTAAGAAAGTTGTTCTTCCTGTAATCTGGCTCTCTGGGACTTCTCCATAGTCTGCAGCTGCTCTGTAGACATCAGTTCTGATGTCCCTCCCGACTCCCAGGGTAAAAAAATGGAGAGCTCACCTGAGGAGAGGGGGGAATCCTGTGCAGGGGCTGGCTGATAGGTGAAGGCATCAGGGTTTGCAGCCTCAATATTGAGGAGTAGCTGCTGGTTCAAGTCTGATTGGTGTTAATGGCTCCTAAGTCTTTGGTGCTTCAGTGGTGGGGACTGGAGAAGCTGCTGGTGCTGCAAACGTGGAAGTGGCTGCGCTCCAGAGCATGCCTTTTGATTCCAAGCTGCAGAGGGGTGCCGGTGTAGGGCCTACAAAGTATGGATGCACATGTTTGCATTTTGTCATGGTGTTAGTGCTCGTGTGCCCAACAGGTGTCAACTCAGGTTGGGACCTGTGGGAAGATTTTTGGGGACATTTCAAATGATAGCTGCCGGGGCAAAGTGCGGAGAGCCTGGGAAGACCTCCCCGAAATAAATCAGGATATATGGGGACAACCCACGGTCCCAAAAGGGGTTCAGAGAGGAGCATGCACATGAGTGCAGCAACAAGATTGTGCGGCTCTGAAGGCAGAGCCATGTAGCAGGAAGCAATGCTGTAAAAAGAAAAGGAGGGATGAGATCCTGGCAAGTCAGGCTAGTAGGGCTGAGAAGAAAAAAGAGAAGTCTTAGCTGAGATGTCTTCCTGGAAATCCATGAAGAGCCAGCTCATGCAAGACAATTTTCTGGAAAAGAAAACTGAACAAAAGATAAGTGACTGAACTATTACACTAGAGTATGCACGCAAGACACAAAGTGAAAGAATAATGGGAAAACAAGAGTACTCACCTGGTTAAGGATTTGGGGTCTGAGAAGAGTGTGAAATAGTACCTGTTAAGATAAAAAGGCAAAACAAATTTGTAATTGAAATAATATAACTGAGTTTGATTTTAAATGGTTAACAGGGAGATGTATATTTATAATACTTATCTGAAGTTGTTTTGGTTATGTTTGAGTTTTTCGTCTTGAGCTGGAAATGCTTCAATTTGAAATACGCAAAATTTATCATTAGCGTCTGTTTATTTCAGCAAAAATTGATGAAAATTATAACAAAAAAACCATTAATGCTTAACTTAAAAAATGTATATTTAATGTTAAATTCCCTGGTTTGGGGTAAGTTAATAGGGGAAACCACTGTGACATATTTAACATTTTTCTAGAAGTGTAATACCATTCTCTACCACCGGGGGATTACATTTTCATGTTTCACGGGCCCTGAAAGTTGTTCTTCCTATAGAATGACTTTCTTCAGAGACTGCTCTGTATTCTGTAGCAGCTTGGTAGACATCAGTTCTGATGTCCTTCATAGCTCTTGTGTCATTGGGTTATGTTGTGCCTGGAGAGGCACCTACATTCATCATCAAGTGCAGAGGATGACTTGCATTTTCCCATTATCTGATTCTTGCAAGTGTTGTATGGATTAGTGGGAATTCATTGATCCCCCAAACTACCAATTAGTTGCAGTGCAGGTTCAGTCCACTGCTTTGTTTTCCTTTGTCCCCCTCAGATAATTAGGCAAAAACCAAACAGAAAACACTCAAAGGTATGGAATCTCTCGTACAATCCCAGTCATGGCATCTTGCCACATGTGTTCACTGATTGTTTTATTGATTTTGAGTAGCTTTATGTCCTCTGCTAATTTGATCTCCTCAGTTTCAAACATCTCCCCATCTGCTGGTCACCCCTCAGGCTCTTTCTCTTTCCCTTGTCAACTTCCCAGTCTCACTTGTATCTCACAAGCAGTTGGGCGGAAGAAGGACACATTCAGAAACAGAAGAAAAGAATATGTTCCAAGTGCTAATAACAGCAGGTGGAAAAGCTAGCCTGTGAGATACAAATAGAGTTAACACACCCTGTGGGTTTTCTTTCCTCAACCATTTCCTATGCATAAAAAGGGCAAGCGTGCTGCAGGACTTAAGTTCACATTTACCGCCTTTGTGAGAGCATGACCTGTAGTAGGGTCATGAAGGGTCTAGGTAACCAGAAAGGTGCAGCTTTATTTCTAGGGCTGATGTGGAAAGAGAAAAGGACCTGTTTTGCCTCAGCCATTCCTTCTCCTTTCAACTGTGCTGCTGATTAGTGGATCCTTTTTCTGAAGGGCTTGGGCATGTTGTGCAGCTTACATTTTTACAAGCTTCTGTTCTACTATCGGAGAAAATTTTTCTTCACCCAACGTGTAATTAAACTCTGGAATTCATTGCCGGAAAATGTGTTGAAGGCGGTTAGCTTAGCAGAGTTTTAAAAAGGGTTGGACGGTTTCCTAAAGGACAAGTCCATAAACTGCTACTAAACGGACTTGGAAAAATCCAAAATCCCAGGAATAACATGTATAGAATGTTTGTACGTTTGGGAAGCTTGCTAGGTGCCCTTGGCCTGGATTGGCCGCTGTCGTGGACAAGATGCTGGGCTCGATGGACCCTTGGTCTTTTCCCAGTATGGCATTACTTATGTACTTATGTACTACTACTATTTAACATTTCTAAAGCGCTACTCAGGTTACACAGCGCTGTACAATTTAACATAGAAGGACAGTCCCTGCTCAAAGAGCTTACAATCTAAAGGACAAATGTACAGTCAGTCAAGTGGGGGCAGTCTAGATTTCCTGAAAGGTTATAATGGTTAGGTGCCGAAAGCAACATTGAAGAAGTGTGCTTTACGCAAGGATTTGAAGATGGGTAGGGAGGGGGCTTGGCGTAAGGGCTCAGGAAGTTTATTCCAGGCATAGGGTGAGGCGAGGCAGAATGGGCGGAGCCTGGAGTTGGCGGTACTGAGAAGGGTACTGAGAGGAAGGATTTGTCCTGTGAGCGGAGGTTTCGGGCGGGAACGTAAAGGGAGATGAGGGTAGAGAGGTAATGAGGGGCTGCAAACTGAGTGCATTTTTAGGTGAGAAGGAGAAGCTTGAACTGTATGCGGTATCTGATCGGAAGCCAGTGAAGTGACCTGAGGAGAGGGGTGATATGAGTATATCGGTTCAGGCGGAATATAAGACGTGCAGCAGAGTTCTGAACGGATTGAAGGGGGGATAGATGGATAGACTGGTGAATATCAGTCCTGGAAGTTCCTGGAAGACATCAAAAGCTAGAAGAATGCTTGGGTACATAGGGAGAGGAATGGCCAGTAAGAAAAAGGAGGTGATGATGCCCCTGTATAAGATTCTGGTAAGATCTTATTTAGAATATTGTGTACAATTCTGGAGACCACACCTTCAAAAAGATATAAACAGAATGAAGTTGGTTCAGACGGCGGCTACTAAAATGGTCAGTGGTGTTCATCATAAAGCATATGGGAACAGAAAGATCTGAGTATGTATCCTTTGGAAGAAAGGTGGGAGAGGGGAGATATGATAGAGATATTTAAATACCAATGTAGCATAAATGCACAGGAGGCAAGTCTTACAATTGAAAGGAAACTCTGGAATGAGGGGGCATAGAATGAAGGTGAAAGGGGATGGACTCAGAAGTAACCTAAGGAAATACTTCTTCACGGAAAGGGTGGTGAATTCATGGAACGGCCTCCCGGTGGAATGAAAACAGTGTATGAATTCAAGAGAGCTTGGGACAAGTACATAAGATCTCTAAGGGAGTGATAAGGAGAGTGATGGCATGGATGGGCAGACTGGATAGGCCATATGGTCTTTATCTGCTTACATTTTTCTATGTTTCTTTAGTTTTGTGTGCATTGTTTTTCTGTTTTTCTTTTATGAAACACTAACTGAATTTGTAGCAGAGGATGCAGAATCTTGGAGGAATGTAGGTAGAAATCTTGTCATGTAACAGGCATTTACTTATAATAGTCCAGGAAGCCCTAATTTGCATAGATTTTCTAGGTAGGAAAAAAACATCCAAGTCAGGTCATTCAAAATGTGCAAGATATTTTGAAAAGGCTTACTGACTGTGGAGACTGTAAATGCCTGTTTGGGGCACAAACAGCAGGAACAGTTATTTTACAAGAAGAGATATTCAAAACAAGTGAGGGAAATATGCACAACATAACTTTTATATAATTATTTCCATCTCTTCCACATGTAAATTCATGTATGTGTGTGTTTTGGGGGGGGGGGGGGTTAGGTATGTGTATGCATGTCTCTGTGCCTGTGCATGCTCATGTGGTGTGGGTGTGTGTTTGCTTTCTCTTTCTCTGCAATGAGAGGCGATGAGAGGGGAACACAGTTTGAAAGGTGAAGTTCCTTAATCCAGTGGTATAGCCACTTGGCTAATTTAGGATAGGCCTGAGCCCAAAGTGAGTGGCATGAAATTTCTTCTCCTCTGTCCTCCTTACCCCCCCCCCCCCCCACCAACTCCAAATAGATTAGAAATACCTGAGCTGGTAGAGATCCCCAGACCCCACTAGCCAAAGACTTCCTCCTGGCCAGAATTCTTTCAACCTTGACAGCTAGTGTTAGTGAATCAGAGCCATCACTGTGGCCAGCTCCCGCGAATGGTCAATTTGTACACATGTGCAAAAACTGAGCATGGCCAGTAAGGGAGGTGAGGAGCAGATGCAGTGGCTCTGTGACACTGGCTGGCTGCCCAGGTTAGAAGAGTTCTGGTCAAGAGGAGGTCTGATTGTCAGGTCTTGGGGATTCCCACCAAGTTTACACCAAGGGAGCTCTAGTTTTGAGTGGGCCTGAGCCAGGCCCACCCATAGCTACACCATAGCCTTAATCACTTAGTTACAGTGATTCATTGTGTGTATGCTACAGTGCAAATGTTGGAACTGCTTCACTCTGATTTTGTGTACCATTCCCCAAGGGCAAAGTACCTCGGCACTCTCCTATCTATCCCACAGCATTTTTTTTAAAAATGGGGAGGGTATTTAGAGTTTTAGGAGAGTTTTTAAATAGTATCATTAACTATAGTATTCATTGACTGTATTGTTTAAAATATCAGTTTCCTTGTTTTCACTGTAACTTTCTCTTCTATATCTCCTTTTTTTGTCTACTATCTTGTCTTTCTTTAAACAAAAATTAAAAAATAAAAACTGTTGATATTTATAATGGGGGAGTAACCTAGTACTTAAAGCACTGGACTCAACATCCAGAAGAGCCCAGTTCAAATCCACTGCTGCTCTTTGTGACCTTGGGCAAGTCACTTAACCCTCCATTGCCTCGGGAACAAAATTAGATTGCAAGTCCTCCAGGGATAGGGAAATAGCCTAGTGTACTCTAATGTAACTCACGTTGAGCTACTGTTGAAAAAGGTGTGAGCAAAATACAAATATATCAGGCAAGGATCAATGCAGCAGTTCTCTGAATTAGTTAAATGTTGGGAGAGGATAAGTACAAAGAGAATCCACTCGCATGGAGAACTCAAAAGATTCCACGAAGAAAGGAGAAGAGTGGGAATAAAAACCAGGGTTTCCACAGACAGGACCGCAAATGATCTTGAGTGAAAGTGTTTATTGAAAATCAAAGTGACTCAACACAACGCTGTGTTTCGGCCAGAAGGCCTTCATCAAGAGTCTAAAAATTAAAACAAAATAAAATTCATATAGCTTGTGGACATACAGAACTAGGAAATAATATACATTATGCGATGGATAGAAAAACATTTTGCAACACAAATGTGCTAATGACATGAAATGTTTTTCCATCCATCGCATAATGCATATTATTTTCTAATTCTGTATGTCCACAAGCTATATGAATTTTATTTTGTTTTGTTTTTATTTTAACTTTTAGACTCTTGATGAAGGCCTTCTGGCCTAAACACAGCGTTGTGTTGAGTCACTTTGATTTTCAATAAACACTTTCACTCAAGACCATTTGCGGTCCTGTCTGTGAAAACCCTGGTTTTTATTCCCACTCTCCTCCTTGACGGGAGAGGATAAGTAGAAATGAAAAAGATAATCTGAATGAAAATGTCCTAAATTATTTAAAATGCTGCTTTATTGTTACCATTTCCAAGAAAATTACTAAGCTGTCATTGTGTGATTATTTTTTTTCTCTTTCTGTAGAATTTAAACTTCACAGGATTCCGTAAAATCCTGAAAAAACATGACAAAATCCTGGATACCCCACGTGGCGCAGACTGGCGGGTTGCACACGTTGAGGTGGCACCCTTCTATACTTGCAAGAAGATAAACCAGCTAATTTCTGAAACAGAGGTACTGCTGATCCCTGGCCCTGACCTTCCTCTCCTCTTCCAGGTTCTTTGTTCTAACTGCTATGATTAGACTGCAAAACTGGTTTCTAGCCAACTGCCATTACAAAGACCTACTCTATTCATTGATCATCTTAATGTTCTCATACCATAGAACAGCAGGATTGGATAATATCGGTTCCAAGGAAGTCATTAAAACACCAACTCTAACTTACTGTAGTATGCTTTTTATACTCGAGGAATAAGTTTCTATATGGACCAGAAAAAATCAAGACATGCTTGAACAGAATAAGTAGATGGAAAGTGCTGCTAGAAAAAAGAAATCTAAATATATTGAAAATAAATTACAGTTCCAGACAAACTAGTCAGTATTGCTGGCTTAAGATAGTTTTATCAGTTTGTAGAAATTATAGTATTGCTACTGCTTAGGAGTAATAGAAATTATAATGTGTGAGTGATGTGTAATTGAGAAAAAGAAATAAAGAATGACATTATTTTTATTGCTGAGAGAGTTGCTGGCCAGAACTGCCTGTATGTTCACTAGCCTGGCTTAAAAAGTCTATGAACATACATATTCTCCAAAGTTTAGTGTTCTATAGGATTCAGCCATGTGTGACATGACACATTATTACTGCTCTTGGAAGCTTTCCCAAGATGAAAGGTGTACAACCCCTTAGACCCTTAGCAACTAATAGCTAGTTATCTACTTCAATCATCAGTTTCTTTTCATTTATAATTCAGTAATAAGCAAATCAGGTTCACTCTGCTTTTATCTTGTATTAAATGCTTTGTACTGCAAGCTAACTTCAGAAACTGATTTCAGATCATTTGGGAATCTTGTTTCAACTTTGACTCTTTGATAGTTCAGCTTATCTGTATTAACTCCATCTGGTTCTAGATTTGGAATTTGATTTACTAAGACGCCCCCCCCCCCCCCCCCCCCCCCCCCCAATGTCTATAGGGGAGGGAAGCTTTGTAAATCAGGCTTTGTCTGTTACATTTTCCATTGCATATGTGTGTATGTATGTACCACTGAGTATACAGTTTATTCTCCCAAATATATTCTTTTCTTATGTTCTGGGTTATCTACTTCTCTCTGTGGTCAGCCTGTAAATTGGCTGTCCAATTGGTTGAGGACTTTCTATTTGCTACCAGTAAATCAGTTTCCTTCTGCTTTTGATAGATATGGCAGCTCAGTGGTTTTGACATCCCTAAAACAGTTCCTACAGCTTCCAATAGCAGGAGAACATCTGCACTGGCTAGATAGAAATGCTCCCTTCCTCCTCCCTAAAAGTTTTGTTAATTGCAATATGTGGTTCCTTAAAAAATTACCTTCTAATAAGTAAAAATTGCTTATAACTACTCTCTGCAGGGTAAATCTATCATAATGGTGGACTGAAAAAATCAGCCTAGTCGCAATATTTTGTACTGTCTGCAATCTTGTTAACAGCCGCTTAATGCTACCAACATAAGACAAATTGCAATAATCCAATTGTGGGACCAGTAAACTCTGGACCACTAGTTGAAAAACCTGAGAATCTAGCAAACTTCTAATTCTGTGCAGTTTTCTCATTAAGATAAGATTTTTTTTTAATTAAAGAAGAAATCTACAGTTTTGGTGTAAGTTGACTGTTAAACAGTACTCCAAATTTGTTTAGTTGAGATTCAGATTTTAAATTTTAAGCTATCTACTTGAAGAGGAGTATAATTCCAAGTTTGATCAGCTTGACCAGTAAATAAAAATTTGGTCTTATATTTGTTTAATTTTAAGAAATGATCTGCTATACACCTCTCAAGCTGTTGTATACAGTTCGCAATACTACATGAGGTATTGAAACAGGCTAAGTGAATCAGAGGACAAAAGGCAAGTTGGTTCCAAAACAATGCAACTTTATTGCTAGCAATGAACAGCACTGAGTTGTCTCAGGATACTGTGTGTCATAAATCATCTGACACTTACATTTATACTTCCCTGTTGGGCCTGCGCACTAGGCCCCTTATACATCACAGTGGACATGCGCAGCGAACATTTGTAGTTCTTACAGTATACATTTGTAGTTCACAGTACACACACGTCATAATACTGAAATGATACTGGCAAGGAAAACGAAACTTAGCATCTTCTTCTACACACACAATGCTCCTTTCTAGCACAGGAGATAAGATTCGTTAGGCTCAGAGATGCAGGGTGGGGGTGTCTACACCCTCCAAGGTCATCTATTCATATGACGCCTACGTGCAAGCTGGTCTTGTGTAAGCCTTGCTACTACTGTTACAAGCTGTATATCTAATGGCCCTGCATTCTGTCTTACATTAGTAAACAGCAAACTGGGTAAGGCACAAATGTCCAGTACATTCATAAAGTATGGCCAAAAGGCAAAAGCAGAGGTAGTATGCATAAGTATAAGTCCATCAGTATGCACAAAACGTGAGGTTGTTCTGTTGGTCAGTAGTATTCGAGTAGTATCCGGCGTTCCACTCCTACAATTCCCCCCTTTTGATACTAGAACAGTCATTCTGATGGAGAGTATCATTCCCAGAACCCTGAAAGGGAAAAGAGAGACAAGAAGCATTAGCAAGGAGGCAAGAAGGAGCCCTAGGCCCTTGCGCAGCCGCTGGTTACTTCGCCGGGGTTGAGACGGAGGGTCCCTAGTGGAATCCCCCCCCCCTTTGTAGCCGGTCTTGTGCTGGCACAAGGGCATTGGCCCATGAATTGACACAGGAGGACAAAAGTCCGCGTCAGCCACAAGATTCTGCTTCATCAGATTGGGGGATGGGGAAATACATCTGGAGAGCCATAAGTTGGGCGGCAGCCCGGCGGTCAGCGATACTTTCCATGGTGGAGCGGAGACACCTGAAAACAAAGGGGAGAGACAAAGGAATTAATAGGCAGGACAACAAAAACAGGCCACCCATAACAAGGAGGCCCTTGAGGCTCCCAGAGGTCGGCAGCCAGTTGGTTAGGGAGGAGGTCCAATCCCAAGCACTGTTCCAGGTTTGGACGGGGACCATCCGGTCAGTTATCTCTCTGATGACGTGGCTCTGGTCATCAATCTGTAGGCAGCAATTGCTGAGGTTAAATTTGCCGCACACTCCCCCCTCCTGGGCCAAGAGGTAGTCAAGAGCTAGGCGGTTTTGGTAAACTGCGGTAATGAGCTTAGTGTTCTGGCGGGCCAGGATGTTGAGGGCAAAGGCCGAATCGTTGGTAAGGATTTCGAGCACGGCCTGCAGGCGGATAATGCGATTCAGCATGTAGATAGGAGTACGATACCCATATGTACCATCTTCAGCCCATGTGGCCGGTCCATAGTAATGTATGATACGTTCTGGCGGCCACTCGTCCTTCCAGTCTCCTATCTGGACTTTGGGTTTGGTGTCTCGAGGGGACCGTTTACGTCTGCCAATGTTACCAGGCCCCTTTTCCATATAGAGGGGGATACCTAACGTCTCGCCGACGCGCAGGGGCAGAAGGAAGAAACTAGGGCGAACGGTGCCCAAGAGACAAGTACCGTACCAGCGGGCAGGGAGCTGTTCATAGGCCCTGCGGCCGCAAATGTAGTAGTAGCCCTCCGGAGCTACCCATTTAAGAGAGGCGTTTCCCCCGTATGTCCAGGTTGTATTCAGTGTGGGTTCAGTCCAAATGGGCACCGGAACGGGCAAGTTGTCCGTTTGCCACCACGTGGTACGACTTCCATTAAACTGGAGGACTCCTGTGCAAGCGGAATCTCCCACTGGAACGGAATAACGCTTTGAGGGAGCCCTGCTAGCGCAGAGGGTCCCTATGATGTTGGTCCGCAGGGCCCATTCATAAGGTCTCGGACGTCGGGGAAAGGTAATGTTGGTAGTGTTAAGGGCGTCCCACATATGCTGGCGAACCTCCTTCGCTTCCCAGGGCCATTGCTCACCCATATCGGTGCCTCCACAGACGAAACAATTGGCAATTCCTAGGGAGAGAGCAATATTTTCGGCGAGGTTGAGAAACATGTTCCGAGCCTCGGGAGAAATGGGGAACTTAGTCGCTGCCTCCTCAGCGCGAGCAATTTCATCGAACACGTCTTGGTACCCGACAACCGTGGTCTGATAGTGTGTGGGTGTCTTTTGCTCAAGGCTCTGGCTAATGGTGATGAAGGTTATAGGGTCCGTTCCGGCCCCATCGATGCCAAATCCCCAAGTTTGTCTCCAGGGGCTCTCCGGTCCCCTCAGCGGCCACTCAAGGAGCACGGTGTTATCGGAGCCCCTGCGAATTTCACTTAGGCCGGGACATCCAGGGTAACCGCCTCCGGTGTAGGCACACACTCGTTCCCATCCCGAGGTCTGGGTGTCTGCGGCACAAGGTAACCAAGACCAAGGAGACCCATATCTTCCGTCCAAAGTAAGGGGGCAAACATACTTGTGATCATTTGCGTAGGCCTTGCGCCAAGCTAGACTTCCGCACTTGTGGGACCAGGGGTGTCTGTCGATAGCAACACAGACGTCAAAGGTAAGGGTGGCCACAGTCTGAGTACCACCTGCAATAATGCGGGTAGAATTCACGTAATACAGGATACCATCTCCCTGGTTCACGTCTTCTTTAGGGTCAGCCGTAGTGGAGCGTCAGGATGTTGATGGGCAGTCCAAAGTTTAGGGGTGCTACCGGTAGGTGCAGCGGGCTTCAGCCTGGTCCAATGTATCCACACAGGGCTTCCTGCAATTTTAACAGCGGTTGGGGTAATTAGGAGAACAAGGGAGGGCCCTTTCCATTTGGGCTTTAGACAGTCAGATTCATCCCACTCCTTTACCCAGACTTCCTCCTCTACCCTGAACTGATGTGTAGGACTAGTGAGAACTAGGGGACCTACCCTCTCAGTGTACTGCTGGATGTCTTGCACTACCTCGCGTAAGGCCTTCATCTGTTTCACTAAGGAATTCTCGCCCTGTATCTGCAAGGAGTCAGGAAAAGAGAGCAGTGGTGGTGGCCTGGCGTACATCATCTCGTAAGGAGTAAGGCCGGTAGCCTTGGGGGTGCACCTAAGATGCAGCAAGGCCAGTGGAAGTAGGTCGGGCCATTTGGCTTTAGCTTCTTGACATAGCTTAGCGAGCTGGTTCTTCAGGGATCGGTTAGCTCTCTCCACTATTCCACTACTTTGGGGTCTCCAAGCACAATGTAACTTCCAATCGAGGCCCAGCCTCGTACTGAGCTGTTGGGTTACTTCGCTGGCAAATGCAGGCCCGTTGTCGGAGTTTATCTGCTTGGGGAGACCGTATCTGGGTAAGATATGATGAATCAGTAAGGAGGTGACTTCTTTAGCCATTTCTGTTCTGGTGGGCTGGGCTTCAATCCATCCGGTGTAGGTACACACGGCGACAAGGATGGCTTTGTAGCCCCGCGCTGGAGGCATATGTGTGAAGTCAATCTGGCAGACATGGAACGGACTAGTGCCGCGGAGGACATG
The DNA here is from genome assembly GCF_901765095.1 of Microcaecilia unicolor. Taxonomy (NCBI): domain Eukaryota; kingdom Metazoa; phylum Chordata; class Amphibia; order Gymnophiona; family Siphonopidae; genus Microcaecilia; species Microcaecilia unicolor. Next base: position 96,389,882 of record NC_044036.1, on the reverse strand, counting down.
TCCTGGCGTAGGACCGGGTCCCGTCCTGGGGTTGTTCCGAGCACAAGTTGCGCATTGACTGGAAGCGTTTTTAGTCCACAGGGACATCTTGTTGATGTAGTAGGTCTTCTCGAGCAGGCGCCCCATAGCGTCCCTGCCCAGGTGGGTGCGGCTGTGGGCCTCTTTAGCCACCGTCCATGCCAGGGCTTCGGGTATCCATATCCGCCCATCCTGTAGTATCCACCAGCCATTGCGTGATTTCAGGCCCTCTTGCCGGGCCCACTCAGTTTCTTGGGGGGTATAGATGGGGGTCTCTGTGGGGAGGTGAACGACGAGTACGGGGTCAGAGGAATGAGAGACGTAAGGGAGTTGACTAGCCCTTTTTGCGGCATCATCCGCTCGTTGGTTTCCCCTGGCGATAGGATCCGGCCGGCCGGTATGGGCCCTGCAATGCATCACGGCTACCTTCTTTGGCTTCCATACTGACTCGAGTAGTTGGCAAATCTCAGTGGCGTTTGCGAGGCCCTTTCCTTCAGCAGTTAGATATCCTCTCTCTTTGTATAAGGCCCCGTGCACCTGGAGAGTGAGGAAAGCGTATTTGGAGTCGGTATAGATATTAACAACTTTTCCTTCAGCCCACAGGAGGGCTCTGGTGAGGGCAATCAGTTCCGCTTTCTGCGCTGATGTTCCGGGCGGCAGAGCCATAGCCTCGATGACATGGTCTTCAGACACAACAGCATAGCCAGCTCTTCGAGTTCCCTCTATCACTTGGCTGCTTCCGTCGGTGAACAAGATGATACCCCCTTGCCAGGGCTGATCCTTTAGATCAGGTCTGCTAGAATACACAGTAGCCATTACCTCTTCACAGTCATGGAGTGGTGGTTCAGGGGCCGGGAGGAGAGTCGCGGGATTGAGGTTAGTTGTGTCCAGGATCCGTACCTCCGGATTTTCGCACAGGAGGGCCTGGTATTTAACCAATCGGGAGTTGGTCATCCACTTGGGTCCGTGGCTCTCGAGCAGGCCACGGATGGTGTGGGGGGTAGTTACAAAGAGTGTTTGGCCAAACGTGAGTTTATTGGCCTCGTGTATCAATAGACAGGCCGCCGCAATGCTTCGGAGACACCCCGGCCATCCTCGTGCCATGTTGTCCATGCCCTTTGAGAGATATGCGACCGGGCGTTGCCAGGTGCCGACCAATTGGGTAAGGACTCCAAGTGCCAATCCCTTCTTTTCGTCGATGAACAAGTGGAACGGCTTGGTCACATCCGGCAATCCGAGCGCTGGTGGGGCCACAAGGGCCTCCTTGAGGTCCTGAAGGGCTTTCAATTCGTGTTTCCCCCACTGGAGGTTTTGGCCCTCGAGTTCAGGTCCTTTCAGCTTGGCGTACAAGTCTTGGGTTAGAACAGCGAAATTAATGATCCAGATTCGACAGTATCCAGCTGCTCCTAGTAATGCCCGCAATTCCTTCTTATTTGCAGGAGTGGGTTGATTGCGAATGGCTTGAGTTCGGGGGGTACCGAGCCTTCGGGTTCCTTCTTGGAGGCGAAAACCCAGGTACTCGACTTCGATCTCACATATTTGGGCCTTTTTCCGGCTGGCTCGGTACCCCTGAGCTTCCAGGGTTTCCAAGAGGTAAAGGGTAGCTTCTGCACAGTCCGAGTACGTTTCACGGGCCACCAATAGGTCGTCCACGTATTGAACGACCGGCCCGTACTCGTCCTGGTACATCTTCAAGTCCTGGGCAAGTTGATCACCAAAGAGGGAGGGCGAGTTCTTGAATCCCTGGGGAAGCCGGGTCCATGTGAATTGCTGCTTAATCCCAGTCTGTAGATCCTCCCACGTGAAAGCAAACCGCTTCTGGCTGTCGACAGCAAGAGGGATGGAGAAGAAGGCGTCCTTCAGATCAATGACACTATACCACTTGGTCTGGGCTGGCACTTGGGCTAGAATGGAGTAGGGGTTCGGTACAAGGGCAACTATGTCGGCTACCTGGTTATTGACCTTCCTCAGGTCCTGGACAGGTCTGTATTCTGATGTTCCTGGCTTCTTAACGGGCAACAGTGGGGTGTTCCAAGCAGATCTGATCGGTTTGAGGACCCCTTGTCGGAGGAGTTTCTGTAGGTGAGTTTGCATACTATGCCGGGCTGCATAAGGGATGTGGTATTGTCCTTGGTTGACGACTTGAGCATTTGGCTTAAGTTCAGTCCAGATGGGGATAGCGTTAATGGCCAGTCCGCCGGGATTCACTTCTGCCCATACGTTAGGCACCTCATCCATTAGGGCTCGCCTCTGCTGAGCAAAAGGGGTGTCCTGGCCGTAACGGCAGTCGTCGGGGCCTGCAATTGGGGGGGCGTGTAGTCTCCATTCTTCCCTCACAGGGCAGACAAGCGTCACTGGTCGGTCTTCAAAGTGAACTTCCACTTCACCCGTAGTCTTGAACTTCAAGGTGGCCTGGAGCTTGCAAAGTAGGTCTCGGCCAATCAAGGGGACTGGGCATCCGGGGATATGTATGAACTGATGAGACACCATCGTCCCTCCGATCTGGACTTGGCGTTCCTTGAGGAGGGGAGCTGTGAGTGACTTCCCGGAGGCCCCCACAATCGGTATGGTTTCTTTCGTGGCCGGGGCTATGGCAGTGGTGATAACAGATCGCTGGGCCCCAGTGTCTAGTAAGGCCTTCTTCCATATCATCAAGCTGATCAATCCATAGACTGGTGGGTTGTGTCCATCTACCAGCAGGTGGAGATAGAGAGCAAACTTTTGCCTCCCTATATGTGGTCATGTGCTGCCGGAAACTCCTCAGTATGTTCTCTATCTCAGCAGGTGGTGGTCACACACAGCAGCAGCTCTGGCTAGGCCTCCAAGCCTAATTTTTAGGTTTTGTTGAGTGCCTGGGGTTGAGGGCTCTTTTGAGCAAGTGCAAACCTGGTGTTGCCAGGTCCCTCCTTTTCTCCCCCCTCCCGCTGGCTCCGTTAAAAAAAAAAAAAAAAAAAAAAAATTTTGAACGTCCTTAAAGGCGTTTATTTCGACGTTTATTTAAGCGTCTATTGCAGCTACTCACTGGGACACCAGGTCGTTACAGCTCGGAGCGGACAGCAGGTAATTTTTACCTTTTTATAGCGGGCAGGGGGTTCCCCGATTCTTCTCCTCGTGGCATATGGCGTCGGAGGGCGAGGGCGCAAAGGGTCGCTCCCCGGATCGCTGGAGCGCTTCTAGAGGGGATGCGGGGGTCTTCAAGCCTGATTCGCCCTTGTTGGGTGACAGTTTCGTGACCGATGTATGTCCCGGTCCTTCCTCCGGCGTGGCGGTTTTTCCCGCCATAAACGCCCATCCCCCACTCCTCGCCTCCGCCATCTTGGCCGGCCACGCGGCTCGGACGGCTTCTTCTTGGGCCGCCCTTGAGGTTGGAGACATTAATGCCATGAACGCCCTTAATTTGGGCGACGGCACAAAAGCGGCTAAAGTTAAGAGCCGTTCTTCCCGCGCGGCTCCTTCGCGGAGTGTCGCGCCGGACGCCATCTTGGATGCGCAGCATGTCTCTCCCCCGCTCTTGCGAGCGCCGGTTGAGGGTGCGTCTAGGGCTGTTGCCCAGGCTGCGGAAGTGCACAGTCTGGGGGGTTTCTCCCCCGAGTTTGTTTTGCTGCTGCATCAGGCCTTCCTCATGCACAACGCTGCCCCTGCTCCCTCGTCTGGTAAAGAGGTTGAGGTTCCCAGAGGTAAACGCCCTCGGGTTGATTCCCAGGCCTTGGAGGAATTTGTCTCCTCCGATGTAGATGAGGGCAGCGTGTCTGAGGTCTCCCAACGGTCCTTTGCGGATTCCTTGGAGGAGACGGATCCCCGCTCGGTTGGAGCGGATGACCCCTCTGCAGCGCGGCTTTTTAGCCCAGAGGATTTGCCCAACCTGTTGCTACAGGCCATGGACACTTTGAAGATTTCCTCTCCGGAGGACGTCTCTCCCTCAGCCCCTGTTGGCTCTGCCATTATGCTGGGGACGAAGCGCCCGCCTAGAACCTTCCACGTGCATGATGCTATGCACACCTTAATTTCGGCTCAATGGGATGTCCCAGAAGCGAGCCTTAAAGTGGCTAGGGCTATGTCCCGCCTCTATCCTTTGGCTGTGAGTGAACGTGAGGCCTATCTGTGGCCTACCGTGGATTCTTTAATCACTGCGGTGACTAAGAAAACGGCGTTGCCGGTGGAAGGTGGCACGGCCCTAAAGGACGCCCAAGACAGAAGATTGGAGGCGGCCTTAAGGTCGTCCTACGAGGCTACTGCTTTAAATTTGCAGGCCTCAGTTTGCGGTTCCTATGTGGCCAGGGCGTGCCTGACTATGGTGCGGCGGGCTTCCCCCTCGGATTCTTCCTTGAGGGATGATTGGCCGGCCCTGGAATCGGGCTTGGCCTATTTGGCAGACTTGCTGTATGATGTCTTGAGAGCCTCAGCTAAAGGCATGGCTCAGACAATCTCTGCGCGGCGGTGGCTTTGGCTGAAGCATTGGTCTGCTGACCACGCCTCTAAATCCCGCCTGGCTAGATTGCCTTTTAAAGGCAAGCTGCTCTTTGGGGTCGAGCTGGACAAAATCGTGACCGATCTCGGCACGTCTAAGGGCAAGAAGTTACCAGAGGTCAGGGCTCGAGCTAGTGCTCGCCCCGGTACCTCCAGAGGACGGTTTCAGGAAGCCCGTCGGTACCGCCCGGGCAGGTCGGGCTCTTCTGCTTCCTCTTCCTTTAAGAGGACCTTCTCCCCCAAGCAGCGTTCCTTTCGCAGAGACCGCCGTCCCGGAGGTGCTCCCTCCGGTCCTCCCCCAGGGTCTCGTACCCAATGACGGGGTCTTGGTCCACGCCCCAGTGCAGATTGGAGGACGGCTGTCCTCGTTTCTGGGCGAGTGGACCACAATAACTTCAGACGCTTGGGTGCTGGAAGTCATCAGAGACGGCTACAAGCTAGAGTTCTGCCGACCCTTAAGAGACGGGTTTGTACTCTCTCCCTGCAAGTCTCCGGTCAAAGCTGTGGCAGTGCAGCAGACCTTGGACAATCTCATCCGCCTGGGGGCGGTCGTTCCGGTGCCAGAAAATCAGCTTGGCAAGGGACGTTACTCCATTTACTTTGTGGTACCAAAGAAAGGAGGTTCTGTCCGGCCTATCCTCGACCTCAAGGGGGTCAATCGGGCCTTGAAAGTTCGGCACTTTCGCATGGAGACTCTCCGCTCTGTTATAGCGGCAGTGAAGGCAGGGGAGTACCTGGCATCCTTGGACATCAAGGAAGCGTACTTGCATATTCCCATCTGGCCTCCTCATCAACGCTTCCTGCGTTTTGCAGTACTGGGCCGACACTTCCAGTTCAGAGCCCTCCCGTTCGGGTTGGCTACTGCTCCGCGGACCTTCTCCAAAGTAATGGTGGTCATCGCGGCCTTCCTGAGGAAGGAAGGAGTACAAGTCCATCCTTATCTGGACGACTGGTTGATCCGAGCCCCCTCTTATGCAGAGTGCGGCAAAGCTGTGAACCGGGTGGTTGCTCTTTTGAGCTCCCTGGGATGGATCATCAACTGGGAGAAAAGCCAGCTGCGCCCCACTCAGTCCCTGGAGTATCTGGGAGTTCGATTCGACACCCAAGTGGGCAGAGTGTTCCTGCCAGACAATCGGATTGTCAAGCTTCAGGCTCAGGTGAACCAGTTCCTAGTAGCCTCTCCTCTTCGGGCTTGGGACTATGTGCAGCTGTTGGGCTCTATGACGGCCACGATGGAAGTAGTGCCCTGGGCCAGGGCTCATATGAGACCACTTCAACACTCTCTGCTGCAGCGCTGGACTCCGGTGTCGGAGGATTATGCTGTGCGCCTTCCCTTGGGCCCAGCAGTGCGCAAGGCGCTGAGCTGGTGGACGCAGATGGACAAGTTGTCTGCAGGAATGCCTCTGGTGACCCCAGAGTGGATTGTCGTCACGACGGACGCTTCCTTGTCGGGCTGGGGAGCCCACTGTTTGGGAAGGACAGCGCAGGGACTCTGGTCTCCTGCAGAGGCAAAGTGGTCTATCAACCTCCTGGAACTCAGAGCCATTCGGTTGGCGCTTTTGGAGTTCATCCCGGTACTGGCGTTGAAACCGGTACGGGTTCTGTCGGACAATGCCACGGCTGTGGCCTATGTCAACCGCCAGGGAGGTACCAAGAGTGCTCCTCTAGCCAAGGAGGCTATGAATCTATGCCAGTGGGCGGAAGCGAACCTGGAGCAGCTTTCAGCGGCCCACATTGCCGGAGTCATGAATGTCAAGGCGGACTTTCTCAGTCGCCATACCTTGGAGCCCGGAGAGTGGCAGCTATCTGCTCAGGCGTTCTTGGACATCACGAAGCGCTGGGGCCAGCCGAGCCTAGATCTGATGGCGTCATCGGCCAATTGCCAAGTGCCGCGCTTCTTCAGCAGAGGACGGGACCCTCGATCCCTGGGAGTAGATGCTCTTCTCCAACAGTGGCCGACACAAGAGCTTCTCTATGTGTTCCCGCCCTGGCCCATGTTGGGCAGGGTGCTAGACCGGGTGGCAAAGCATCCCGGCAGGGTAATCCTGGTGGGTCCGGATTGGCCCAGACGTCCCTGGTATGCGGACTTGATCAGGCTCTCAGTCGACGATCCTCTGCGACTGCCAGTGGAGCAGGGCCTGTTGCATCAGGGTCCCGTGGTGATGGAGGATCCCTCCCCCTTTGGTCTTACGGCCTGGCTATTGAGCGGCAGCGTCTGAGGAAGAAGGGCTTCTCAGACAAGGTCATCGCCACTATGCTGAGAGCGAGGAAGTGCTCTACTTCTACTGCTTACGCCAGGGTTTGGCGTATCTTTGCAGCGTGGTGTGAAGCAGGCTCACTTTCTCCCTTCACTGCTCCAATTTCTTCAGTGTTGGCGTTCCTGCAAGAAGGTCTAGAGAAAGGCCTGTCGCTCAGTTCCCTTAAAGTCCAGGTAGCGGCTCTGGCTTGCTTCAGGGGCCGCCTGAAGGGTGTTTCCCTGGCTTCGCAGCCAGATGTGGTGCGCTTTCTCAAGGGAGTTAATCACCTGCGCCCTCCTCTGCACTCAGTGGTGCCTGCGTGGAATCTCAACCTGGTGCTAAGAGCATTGCAGAAGCCGCCTTTTGAACCCTTGTCGAGGGCATCTCTGAAAGACCTGACGTTGAAAGCAGTCTTTTTGGTGGCTATCACTTCAGCCAGAAGAGTTTCCGAGCTCCAGGCGCTCTCTTGTCGAGAGCCTTTTCTGCAGTTCACTGAGGCAGGAGTGACTATTCGCACAGTGCCTTCCTTCCTGCCCAAGATTGTTTCTCGATTCCATGTGAATCAGCAGCTCTGTCTCCCTTCCTTTCGTAGGGAGGACTACCCAGAGGAGTACTCTGCTCTTAAATATCTGGATGTGAGACGAGTCATCATCAGATACTTGGAAGTGACCAATGATTTCCGGAAGTCAGATCATCTGTTTGTCCTGTGTGCAGGTCCTCGTAAGGGTCTGCAGGCTGCTAAGCCTACAGTGGCAAGATGGGTCAAGGAAGCCATTGCAGCGGCTTATGTGGCCGCGGGGAAGGTGCCGCCTATCCAGCTGAAGGCTCACTCCACAAGAGCTCAGGCGGCCTCGATGGCAGAGGCCGGATCCGTCTCCTTGGAAGAGATATGCAAGGCGGCAACTTGGGCTTCGGCTCATACATTCTCCAAGCATTACCGTTTGACTGTGGCTGCACGGGCGGAGGCCCGGTTTGGAGCTTCAGTGTTGAGGTCAGGGATTTCAATGTCCCGCCCTGGGTGAGTACTGCTTCGGTACATCCCACCAGTCTATGGATTGATCAGCTTGATGATATGGAAGGTAAAATTATGTATAATCATACCTGATAATTTTCTTTCCATTAATCATAGCTGATCAATCCATAGCCCCTCCCAGATATCTGTACTGTTTTTATTCTGGTTGCATTTCAGGTTCAAGTTTAGTCTTCAGTTACTTCAGAAAGACTTCGTGTTCAAGTTTTTTCACTTGGATTCTTCAAGAGTTAAGACGAGTTTGTGTTACAGTGAGCTGCTGCATTCCTCTCCCCTCCGTTTTCCGGGGCTGGATTGAGACTTAAAATTCTGCCGGCACTCCCTCCCGCTTCGTGCGGCTGTAGGGCAGCTTTGTACCCTTCCCGCTTCGGCGGTGTTAGGGTCAGTCAGCTCCTCCCGCGGTTGCGGTTGCAGGATAAGCCAGATCCCCCCGCATCGGCGGGTGTGGTGTCCCTCCCCCGCTCCGCGGGGATGAGCTGGACGGATTCCCCTCCCCCACTTGTGTGGGGATGAGCTGGGTTAATTCCCCTCCCCCGTTTCGGCGGTGGTGAGCTGGGCAGAGTGTCCCTTCGTGGGTGTAATTCTCTAAGTGCTGAGTCCTGCGGATGGAGCTTTGATATCGACATACTGAGGAGTTTCCGGCAGCACATGACCACATATAGGGAGGCAAAAGTTTGCTCTCTATCTCCACCTGCTGGTAGATGGACACAACCCACCAGTCTATGGATTGATCAGCTATGATTAATGGAAAGAAAATTATCAGGTATGATTATTCATAATTTTACCATTAATTGCGTCCCCACCCGGATCTCCATCAGAGGGTCAGTGGGGACTCTGCCCTCCCGGTCCCTTCATGCAGTATGGTCCCAGGTGGCGTCAAGGGCCATCTGCCATTCCTGTTGTTCATCACGTCCTCGGCCTCGTCTGGGACCTCTTGGGCGGTCGTCGTTCTCCACCTCTCTCGTCTGGTCTCGTGGCTTCTCCGGGCAGTCAGCCCACCAGTGCCCTTCTTCTCGACAGTTTGCGCACTGGTTACGTCCTATGGGGGACCGTGTTCCTCTTCCCCTTCGGCCCCTGCCTCTGCCCCGTGGTCTAGACCCCAGGCGTTCTTCCAGTACCGTGGCCAACACATCTGCCTTCTCCCGCATCCGTCTGGTCGACTCCTTCCAGGCTTCCGTCTTCTCCTCTTGGTCGCGGTATCCGAATACGCGATCAGCTATAGCTTTCAGTTGGCTGATACTCATCCCTTCAAACCCCTCTGTTCTCTGTAGCTTTCTTTGTATATCCGGTGCTGACTGACTGACAAAACTCATAACCACTGTTGGGAGGTTCTTGGGATCTTCGGGGTTTATCGGACTATGCCTTCTAAATGCCTCCATAAGTCGTTCAAGAAAGTCCCCTGGGCTTTCGTCCTTCAGTTGGACTACGCTGTGGATTTTTCCCATATTGGTAACTTCTGTTTCCCCTTTTTAAGGGCTGCCAGGTTCGCCTGCTGATACCGGCGGATAACGGTTTGACCCTCGGCTGTTCGATAATCCCACGCAGGGGCAGCGGTGGGCGCCTCCGCCTCTATGAGGTTCTGTATGTTGGCATGGCCTGGGTTCGCATCCCGGACAGCTTGTTCCATATTCTGTTGTAAGAGGCGGCGTTCTTCAGTGGTTAGAATGTGGGCGCTCAACTGCCTAAGGTCACCCCATGTCGGATTATAACTATATATGATGCCTTCCACCAATTCTACCAGCTGTTCAGGTTTCTGGTCGTACGAGGGCCCATGCAATTTCCAGTTGTACAAGTCGGCACTGGAGAAGGGAACGTGGCTGTAGACGGTCGACTCAATGGGCTGGCCCCCTTCTTCTGCCGGGTTAGGGGTAAAGGTGGTAGATAGTCGGACTGGGTATAGGTTAGTAATCCCCGCCCTGCGGCTGGAAGGGAGGGTATTTTGCGGACTCGATTGGGGAAAACGGGTGATTTTCTTCACAACCCGTTTGCTCTTCCGTGAGGTTGCGGGGCCAGTTGACTCAGGTGAGCCTGGTCGGGAAGTCTCTCCGGCATCTGACTCGGAAGCCTCGGCGTTATCCGGGCCCTCTGCCAGGCCCGCGAAGTCGGGGTATATGGGGGCGTATGGAGGTGGCGCAATATCGTCTTCGTACGCCTCCGTCGGAGCAAGTATCGGGGCCTTCAGAGGCACCTTTTCGGGCAAACCCTGAACTTTCCCTCGGGTTTCCTTCGGGGGTTTCATTCTGGGAAGTGTGTTGGTAGTACGGGGCGTGGTCTCTGTGGCTTCAGTGCTAGGGGCTGTCGGCCTTATGGGGGCGGTCCCTGCAGCCTTCTGAACGGCAGCGGTTGCCGGGGTTTGGAGAGTGAAGGCATGGGTCTGCAGGGCTTTAAGTTTAGTTTTCCGGCCCTTTCTCTGGTTCACCACCATAAGGGCAGCTTTTTCTACCTTACGTTGGGCCCAGTCCGGCGGGTTCCGGACTACATTCAACCACGCTTCTATATACGGTATGTCCTCAGGACAGCCTGGGTTTCCCTCAACTATAACGATGTCCATAACCGCTGCCACCTTCTCATACTCAAATGACCCCTCCGGAGGCCATTCCGCGATCCCCAACCCTGGCCACATAAATTGACATCGCTGTATCATCCCGGCCCTACTACATTTATCTTGGTCGAACACTTCGCTAAAGTGTTCCGTCATTAAGTCTAGAGGTGTGGAACCACCCCCGCCCATCCTAACCTGAGTGCCAAAGGAGAGACCACGGACAAAGGGGGAAAGGGATGGTGGAGGAGTAAGGGGTCTCTTTCCACCGGACACAGAAGGGTCAACACTCGGCCTGACCGGAACGCGGTCGCCCGGTCCGGAAATGCAAGCCCACTCACACACTTTCATACGCCACAAGAAACCCTCCCGTTCGGTTTCTTCGCCCGAGCCTAGTGAGTTTCGGGACCTAGTCCGTATTAGTCACTGGCTAAAAGAGGGTGATCACGCCTCTTCTTCGGTCCTTACTGGGCCGGTCACTACGCTGAGTATACTCGCCTGTCCGTCGTCGTCGTTGCAAGCTGCGCCGTCGGTGCGCTTCTCTCCGGAGTCAGAAAAGGTGCCTTCCTTGCCGGAACCACACAACCCCTTTCCAGTCAGGCGGAATTGATCGGCCCTCCTCCGGGAGATGGACGCTGAAATCAGCGGTGGCCACTCACCACCTTCTCGGGAGGGGATCGATGACCCGACCTGACCGCAATGGGGAGGGGAAAGAATATAATCCGATTTCCCTTTTGTAAACACTCCTGGCTGGCTCGCCAATGAAACAGGCTAAGTGAATCAGAAGACAAAAGGCAAGTTGGTTCCAAAACAATGCAACTTTATTGCTAGCAATGAACAGCACTGAGTTGTCTCAGGATACTGTGTGTCATAAATCATCTGACACTTACATTTATACTTCCCTGTTGGGCCTGCGCACTAGGCCCCTTATACATCACAGTGGACATGCGCAGCGAACATTTGTAGTTCTTACAGTATACATTTGTAGTTCACAGTACACACACGTCATAATACTGAAATGATACTGGCAAGGAAAACGAAACTTAGCATCTTCTTCTACACACACAATGCTCCTTTCTAGCACAGGAGATAAGATTCGTTAGGCTCAGAGATGCAGGGTGGGGGTGTCTACACCCTCCAAGGTCATCTATTCATATGACGCCTACGTGCAAGCTGGTCTTGTGTAAGCCTTGCTACTACTGTTACAAGCTGTATATCTAATGGCCCTGCATTCTGTCTTACATTAGTAAACAGCAAACTGGGTAAGGCACAAATGTCCAGTACATTCATAAAGTATGGCCAAAAGGCAAAAACAGAGGTAGTATGCATAAGTATAAGTCCATCAGTATGCACAAAACGTGAGGTTGTTCTGTTGGTCAGTAGTATTCGAGTAGTATCCGGCGTTCCACTCCTACAGTATCGGTAGGCATGTTACCTACAGGTAACAATATAGTTTTGTCATCTGCTTAAGTAAAAACCTTATAACCAACTGATGAGAGCATCACATTAAACATAGTGGGAGACAACAAGACCCCTGCAGGATTCCACAGGATGGCTTCCAAGAAGATGAAAGATTTCTGAAATCTTACAGTATATGATCTTTGATGTAAGAAACCCTCAAACCATCTCAAAACATTACCCTTTACCGCGATAGAACTTAATATTGACAGCATGAGACAGTGGTCCACCAGGTCGAAGGCTCATGATAGACTATAATACAGCTTTTTGACCTTTCCTTAAAGATGTTCCCTCTGCCAAAATAGCCCCGGATTACTGTCTCTGCATTATATTTTCAAAATCCCAATTATTAGAAGTGCAAAATTTTAAATCTATCCAGATATGATGTTAATTGGAAGGTCACCAGACCCTCCATAATTTTAGTGAATAATAGTATTGATACAATGTTTCTGTGATTAGAAACCTCGTGTGCTCCTAAAGCAGACCTCTTAATTAAAGGAGTAAGAACAATGTTTCCACCATTGAGTGGAAACTTACCACCTTTAAGTTGATTATCCAACCATTGCTTCAACAATACATAAAAAGTTTCAGGGGTCTCCCTAATAACATAAGGAGGACACCTATCTAGTGAGCAATATGACAAATTATACATTTTAAAAAGAGTGTTTAATTTTGTCTCATCAGTGGGATCAAAATTGACCCAGAATCTGTCTGCAGGGTTGCCAGACTCTTCATATGTTCTAAACTGAACATAAACTAATGATTGTATATTCAGATTAATCTGAGTCCTTATCATATTAACCTTACTCCTTTGAAAGAAAACAGCAACTATCTGCTGTTGAGTTAAATCCATGGTCTTTTTCAAATGATGTACTGATTTAAAAAGCTTTGCTTGATTTAATAGATCTTAAATGAGAATAATAAGCTTTATACTTTTGAATTTGCGATCTCTATGCTAATTTGCTACTTTCATTTGTTGTTTTACACTGTTGTCTTTCTGAACACCTGCAATGTTTCTTCTGGGCAATTAATTCAGAATCGAGGTATACGTTAATTTCTTTATTTCTAGAGTCACTTTTCCTTTTCATTGCAGCTATCTCCTCCAAATATCATTACAAAGTTTGTACCAGTCATCCAAATTACAAACTTCCCTTAGGGTCTGATACTAATCTATCACTAACTTTATTCCAAAATTCTGATGGCTCAGTTCTACCTCTTAGATAAATAGCTAGTCTTTTCCAATGACGGTTTGTAACATTTTTCTTTCCAATTAATAGATCTAGAGAATAATGATCAGACCATACCATGGGATTCCAATTAATAGATTCTATCTGAAAGTGTAATGAGGAATGTCCAGTATATGCCACAAGATCCAAATGATGTCCATTATTATGTTACAGTAGAAGATGGCCATTTAAAATTTAGTGCCCTTAAATATTCAAAACATTAGGGCCCTGTTTTAGAGCCCTATTTACTAAGGTACGCTAGCATTTTTAGCACACGCTAATGCTAGAGACACCCATATATTCCTGTGGGTTTCTCTAGCATGCGTTCACTAAAAATGTTAGCGCCTATAGCGCAGCTTGGTAAACAGGGCCCTAAAACTTTAGGGTTAGTGTCATCTTCTAAATGCAGATTAATGTAACCTACAAGTAAAACATGCTTATAGTTTATTGAATTCCTAAAAATAAGATCATAAAGTCTGTCTTTGGCTTCAATCCAATTATTAGGTGGGCAATAGAAGAAAATAATACAGAGAGGGTCCTCAAAAGCGGAATCTAAAACCTCATAAACAAGTAATTCTGAATTTGGGTCATTAAAACCATCTACAGGTTTAGTACAGAAAAAAAATTTATATATAAGTACAACACCACCTTCCTTCCCTCAACTCAGTGAACAGTCAGTAAGGTTCTAAAATATTCACGAGTTGTATCTCTAAAAAAAGACTTGCCTCTAAATGTAGTCCACAAGTTGCACACTAAGGGGCATTACAAGCCACTTAGGCGTGCCCCTTCAGCAGTTGCCTGAGACAACAAACCTCAAAAACTGGTGTATTTTTGATCCGGTCTTCAGGTGACGGTAGATGTCGCCACAGGGGGCAGGGCCAAGACCCTGGTGTGCTTTTGAGCCGGTCTGCAGGCGAGGGTAGATGTCGCTGCAGGAGGCAGGGCCAAGACACCGTGCTTCTTTCCTGCACTATCCTCAAGCTTGCTTGATGGAAAACTATTTACAGGCAGAGTTCCTCTCACAGCTGAGCACAAAGCATCTAGATGACGAGACAAGTAGAATGCAGCACTTCAAAGCTGGTGCATTTCTGAGCCGATCTGCAGACGAGGGTAGATGTTGCTGAAGAGGGCAGGGCCAAGACACTGCTCCACTTGCCTGCACGGTCCCCATAGTTGCATGATGGAAATCTATTCACAGGCACAAACTGCAAAAGCAGTTTTATAATAGTATATTCTGCTGATGTTGGCACTGATTCACTGCAAACACACATTGCTGAAAATTTATTCACACAGATGACCTGTTTTCTAACATATATTTTTTTTAATGTTTTCATTGGCAGGTCTATAAGATGTCATATGCTGGCTGTTAAACCATTAGTAGTTTTATTTATTTATTACATTTGTACCCCACATTTTCTCACCTATTTGCAGGCTCAGTGTGGCTTACATAGTACCGTAGAGGCTGTTGCCAATTCGGTTGGTGACAGATACAAAGGTATATTGTGATCAGATGAGGTAGGTGTGGATCAGGCATCAGGGGGATCGAAAGAAGTGAAGATTATAAATTGTCCAGAACGGTCATTAGTTGTGCTGTGTTGCTGGGTACTGAACTGGTTTTGAACTGGTAGATTCTTAGAGTTGGATGAACATTGTTAAATAATTTTCCCATAGAGACAAAATGGAAAAAAATTCCTTCATACATCTAGTCCTTTGTTCTCCATTTTAGAGTGGAACACAGTTGACTTATTAAGGGTACTGATTTTAGATGTTAACCAATAGATACTGACAAACACTACTGATGCACAAAAAAAAAAAAAAAAAGTAGGTATGGTGGTTGGATAAATAGCAGAAAAACAGCACTTCTGTTAATACTATCTCATCCCTTTCCTTGCCTGCCTTGGATCTTCCACTTATATTTTGTGCTTTTCAATACTAACCTCTATTCTGCTGCACAAATGTTTGTATTCATTTTGACCAGGAAAGATACTTAGCAATTTTACCAGTGCCATGAAAACACCAATAAATGCAGATATTTGTTGTACCATCAGAGAACCCCATTAGTTGGAAAATACATAAACTTACAGTTTCTAAATACCTGCAAACAGAAGCTAATCTTATAAAATAGATATTCTTATTAGTGGCTTAGTGACTTAAAATTGTTTCCTCCAACAGGGTGTGGTGACCAATGAACTTGAAGATGGAGATAGACAAAAAGCTATGAAACGCTTGCGTGTTCCTCCACTTGGAGCTGCACAGGTTGAGAGCTTGCTTTTTTAATTTTTTGGTGGGATGGTTGGGTTGTTGGATTGTTACCTTCCTTTGCTTTACTCATATTTACAATTAGGAACATAGAAGACATAGCAGTCCAAGAGGTGACTTCTTTTTGCATTCACATTGTCTAAGATTGATATTTTTCCCCCCATTCCATGGGTTTTGTTGATAGAGCTCCTATTGTACTGCTTGTACAGGAAGCTCTGTCAGAGCAGAAGCCATGTTTAGAAGCTTTTAGCTTTTTCATGTGTTAAAGGAAAGTTAGAATTTCAGCAAAGGGGGTAGAGCTGCTACAGATGGCATGTAGTATATGTTCTCTCAATACTATAGTGTGTTGAAGTTGCTGAAAATCCAAGGTTTTAATATTGCTAGCAGTGGCTTGCGGTTCACATTGGAGTGTATAACAACTTTATTTCTTATTACTGACTACTCTTCTTTCTTCTGCAGCCTGCCCCAGCATGGACCACCTTTCGAGTCGGCCTGTACTGTGGAATCTTCATAGTGCTGAATGTTGCTCTCATATTGACAGGTGGGCATATGCAACAAGTAACCCATTCTGTTGCTGACCCCAAAGCTCAGCCATAAACGCCGTTTACCTGTTTTGAAGTTCAGCCCTGGCCTAAGTCAGCATATGCTCACTGAGGATGTGAGGCAGTTGTGCACTGCCATGTGGAGAGACTTGGATTAAATTCTGAACTCTGATCTTGCACACCCTGGATCAGCCAGGGATGCTGCAGAGGCAGCATTTACAAAGCTCCTAAGGTCAGAGCCATCGTGCAGTGGTGAGACCTAGTGGTTCTATTTAATGTCTATGATGGCAGGAGCCCAGAAGGAAGGAACACTGTGCAGTGTTCAGCTGAGTACTGTCATGGCAATGATTTTTTTTTTTTTGGGGGGGTGGGGGGGAGAAGGTCAAAGGGATTATCAAATAGATCAAAGCTCTCCAAGTAGTTGTGAAGCATGGCCCATGGTGCCAGATTCCAGCTGTTGTTCTGATTGAACTGGAAGCGGGAAGAAATTGCAGAATGAAAAAAAAGTAGAATGTTAGTGTTTGCACATTCTAGAGCAGTAGAATATGTTGCAAATGGTCCACGTTTAAAGTTCATAATACTGTAATATTGTTAAATGCATCTTTGGTGCTTAAATATGACAGTTTGAGTTCTCCGTTGTTTCATGAACTAGATTTTAGTCTTGTTAATACAAAATATCATCTTTAATATATATCTTTGTTCGGTCTGTTATTTGTAGTTTATTTCGGTGCTTTGTGTTATGTTTTATTTCTCTAGATTTCACACTTCGCTTTTGTATATAGAATACTTTTTTCATTTAATAGGTCACGTATTGTACCGAGAGGTTTCTTTTGGTGGTGGTGGGGTAAACGGTGGAGCCTTGCTTAGTGTAATGACTCACTCCCATTGCCAAGTTAAAATAAGAGCGGGATACATGGAGCCATATCTTAATGGTTAGAACAGCTGCCTGTGAAATAAGAGCAGGATTTCTCATGGTGCTAGATCCTTTAGGTGTGCTTTAATTCTAATGTCTCTGCCTGCTGAATGTTAAACACTGTTAATGGAGTAAAATATCACATAAAAATGGTACAAAAAGTTAATAAAAATAATAAATACGTGAGAAAAAAATAAGATTGTAGCAGTGCTATCTTAAAGTGATGATCTCTTGTTGCAATCTCACATTGAATTCAAAGCACTATTCCTATATAGCACTCTTTGCAAAAATAATTTTAAGTCAAAATGATCTTATCTAAAGAAAAAGAATCCTCCCAAGCTATATATAAATTGGGTATATCTAGTGCACTTACATGGCCCAAGTTTCAGTAGTTATCTGCTTCAGAGGCTTCTTTCTATCAAAGTCTTCAAGTCAAATGTCTCTCTGGAACTTAAAAGAGGAGGTTGAGAATATGTATAACAGATAATGTTTTCTTGATTTTAATTCCTGTTGGGCACTCTATAATATGATTGGAAGGGTCAAAACTCAAGCTCTTGTACAATCTGCAACATGTTATTTTGTAAAACATTTTTTGTGTTTTTTGGTGGGGGTTTTTTTTTTAGGTGCTGTCTGCTTTAATCACCAGAACGTATGGCCACTGGTGAGAATCTATCGAGGAGGTTTCCTTCTGATCGAGTTCCTTTTCCTCCTGGGAATTAACACGTATGGCTGGAGGCAGGCAGGAGTAAACCATGTTTTGATTTTTGAGCTGAACCCAAGGAACAACTTGTCTCATCAGCATCTCTTTGAGGTAAGGTCAAGCGATTCTTATAACCTACCCTAGATTCTAGAGTAGTTTATCTCAAAGTAGTGCTGACATATTACAACAAGTCCATTAGTGGCTTTGTACTGAACTTTACTCCAGATATCAGGATTAGAGTTTATGAGCACATTGATGATTGTGCATAGGAAAGACATGGGCAGATCATATGTAAGCAATTTGTTCTTTTCTTGCAGATCGCTGGATTCTTGGGGATGCTTTGGTGCTTAAGTTTACTGTCATGTCTTTTTAGTCAGTCTACCAAGGTACCCATGCAGGTCAACCCTCTCATCCTATATGGATTTATGGTGCTTTTCCTCATCAACCCCACCAAAACATTCTACTACAAATCACGCTTCTGGTTATTGAAACTGCTGGTGAGTTTACAAAATATCTGGTTGTGGGTGATGCAAGAAGGGGGAAAACACCAGCATAACTGTGTTGCAGGACTTGCACCACTTGAAGCATGCCATACGTGCAGTCACAAAACAATAGTTATTCAGCTTCTCGTTAGCTAAATATTTCGTGCTGTGTAATAGAAGAGCATCCTGAAAACCTGTTGTCTTTGCATATTTGTTTGAATGATAAACAATTTATCTTCAGAGTAACAAACAGAGCAATATTCTACATTAAGGGGGTAATTCTGAACACCCCCTGGGAGCTTGCACTTCTGTGGGTAAATTGTATCCACAGGATTCTAAGCTGATTTTCATGTGGGGTTTCCCTTTGAAAATGCCTACAGCTACAGGAACAGAGCACAAATTCCAGTGTGTGTATATACACTTGCTGAAAGGTTTTGTAAATGAAAGCCCTGTATGTCCTCTTCCTCTTTTACCCCCAGCCTATTATCAGTGCAGGTACTTTGAAGCCCTGTCTTTAGCACGCAAGTTTTTCACAGGTGACTTTTCTGCTGATAAACTCCTGTTCAGTCATGGAAATTCCTGTGAAAAGTGCCCTCCCATATTATATTACTGCATCAGCCATTCAGGCTTGCTCTCTTCCATGTGGGCAGTTCTATAAGACCTTGGTAATGAAAGCATTGAGTTGGCGGCAATTTCTCTGCAAATGGTGGGAATGCATATGTTTCTCTTTTGGTCCCTATGTTTGACATCAGTTTAGCTTGTTTATTTCCATAGTCTGTTAAAACTTAACTGATATTAAAGTGGTAAGCATTATATTTCACACTTGTTTTATTTAATATATACCACCTATAAAATGAAATTCTCCGAGGACAAGCAGGCTGCTTGTTCTCACTGATGGGTGACGTCCACGGCAGCCCCTCCAACCGGAAACTTCACTAGCAAAGTCCTTTGCCAGCCCTCGCGCGCCCGCGCGCACCGCGCATGCGCGGCCGTCTTCCCGCCCGAAACCGGCTCGAGCCGGCCAGTCTTCTTTTGTCCGCACTCGGTACGGTCGTGTTTTCGCCGTGTCGAGCCCCGGAAAGTCGACCTCGCGCGTCCAATTTGTTTTGAACGTGTTTTTTTCCTTCGGGAAAGCTTTGTCCTAGTCGGGAAGTGCTCCGGAAACCCCCCGCCGGGTTTCGTGTAAATCCTCCCCGTACTTCCAGCTTTTTTGCCCCGGTAAGTTTTCTTTCGTCGTCGGGGTAGGCCTCTTTTCGGCCTCGGTCGAGATTTTTCTCCCTCTAAATTTGGTGCTTCAAATTTCGCCATTTCGGCTTTTGATTTCGCCGGCGTGATTTTTCCGCCCATGACATCGAAGCCTTCCAGCGGCTTCAAGAAGTGCACCCAGTGCGCCCGGGTTATCTCGCTCACTGATCGACACTCGTCGTGTCTTCAGTGTCTGGGGGCCGAGCACCGCCCTCAGAACTGCAGTCTGTGTTCCCTGCTTCAAAGGCGGACTCAGGTAGCGAGACTAGCCCAGTGGAACGTGTTGTTCTCGGGCTCTTCGTCGGCATCGGCACCGGGATCTTCGAGTGCATCGACGTCGTCAGCGTCCAGACCATCTTCCTCGGCCGCCCCTGCATCGAGTGCATCGAGGCATCGGGCCTCTGCATCGGCGCCGAGACATCGGATAGCTGCATCGACGTCGGTGGTACCAGGACCTCGTCTGCTGATGTCGTCGGACGGTGGTGCATCGGGTGGAGTGCAGGTGAGGGCTGTCCATTCCCCTGCTGGTGGCGGTGAGCCCTCGGGTGGGTCTCCGCCTACCCTGAGGGCTCCTGCGGTACAGCCCCCCCGAGATCGACCTTCTTCAGTCTCGGCCCCGAGGAAGCGACGGATGGATTCGACGTCCTCCTCGTCGGTGCCGGGGAGCTCCGGTGACATGCTTCGGAAGAAATCGAAGAAGCATCGACACCGGTCTCCTCCCCGTGTCGGCACCGAGAGCTCTGGGTCGCCGAGGGATTCGGCACCCAGCAGGCATCGGCACCGAGAGGACCGCTCACCCTCTGTTCAGGAGGTGTCGATGCGCTCCGCTCTGGACAGCCCGGAACAGCCTCCACGCCCGGAACAGGTACTGACGTCGACGCCTGCATCGACCTCTCAGCCTTTCTCTGCAGCCGCTCTAAACGAGAGCCTCCGGGCCGTTCTCCCAGAGATTCTGGGAGAGCTGTTGCGCCCTACCCCTCCGGTACCGGCGGTGCTTGCGCCACCGGTACCGTCGAGCGTGGCGCCGGCTGGCCCATCGCCCAGGTTGAGGTCCCCGACGTCGGTACCGCGTGCGGTACCGACCGCGGCCACCTCCCAGGAAGGCTCCCCGACTACGTCGGCGGAGGGAGCTTCGCCGATGCGGGCGAGGGAGTCTACCTCTCGACGCCCCCATCGTGGACGGGGTTCCACGGAGTCGAGCAGGGCGAGGTTGCAGACACAGGTCCGTGAACTTGTGTCTGACACCGAGGGTGAGGCCTCGTGGGAGGAAGAGGAAGATCCCAGATATTTCTCTGACGAGGAGTCTGAGGGTCTTCCGTCTGATCCCACTCCCTCTCCTGAGAGACAGCTTTCTCCTCCCGAGAGTCTGTCTTTTGCCTCCTTTGTCCGGGAGATGTCTACGGCCATCCCCTTCCCGGTGGTTGTGGAGGACGAGCCCAGGGCTGAAATGTTTGAGCTCCTGGACTATCCTTCTCCACCTAAGGAAGCGTCCACTGTTCCCTTGCACCATGTCCTGAAGAAGACATTGCTTGCGAACTGGACCAAGCCATTAACTAATCCCCACATTCCCAAGAAGATCGAGTCCCAGTACCGGATCCATGGGGACCCAGAGCTGATGTGCACCCAGTTGCCTCATGACTCTGGAGTTGTGGATTTGGCCCTAAAGAAGGCTAAGAGTTCTAGGGAACATGCTTCGGCGCCCCCGGGCAAGGACGCTAGAACCTTAGACTCCTTTGGGAGGAAGGCCTACCATTCCTCTATGCTCGTGTCCAAGATCCAGTCTTACCAGCTCTACACGAGCATACACATGCGGAATAATGTGCGGCAGTTGGCGGGCTTGGTTGATGCTCTTCCCCCTGAGCAAGCCAAGCCTTTTCAGGAGGTGGTCAGGCAGCTGAAGGCGTGCAGAAAATTCCTGGCCAGAGGAGTTTATGACACTTTTGATGTTGCGTCCAGGGCCGCTGCTCAAGGTGTGGTGATGCGCAGGCTCTCATGGCTGCGTGCCGCCGACCTGGAGAATAGAATCCAGCAGCGGATTACGGACTTGCCTTGCCGTGCGGATAACATTTTTGGCGAAAAAGTCGAGCAGGTGGTAGAGTCTCTCCACCAGCGGGACACCGCATTCGACAAGTTCGCCCGCCGGCAGCCTTCAGCTTCTACCTCTACAGGTAGACGATTTTTTGGGGGAAGGAAGACTGTTCCCTATACTTCTGGCAAGCGTAGGTACAATCCTCCTTCCCGACAGCCTGCGGCCCAGGCTAAGCCCCAGCGCGCTCGCTCTCGTCAGCAGCGTGCGAATCAGCAAGGCCCCGCGGCTCCCCAGCAAAAGCAAGGGGCGAGCTTTTGACTGGCTCCAGCAGAGCATAGCCGACATCCAAGTGTCAGTGCCGGGCGACCTGCCTGTCGGAGGGAGGTTGAAAGCTTTTCACCAAAGGTGGCCTCTCATAACCTCCGATCAGTGGGTTCTCCAAATAGTCCGGCAAGGATACACCCTCAATTTGGCCTCTCAACCTCCAAATTGTCCACCGGGAGCTCAGTCCTACAGCTTCCAGCACAAGCAGGTACTTGCAGAGGAACTCTCCGCCCTTCTCAGCGCCAATGCGGTCGAGCCCGTGCCATCCGGGCAAGAAGGGCTGGGGTTCTATTCCAGGTACTTCCTTGTGGAAAAGAAAACAGGGGGGATGCGTCCCATCCTAGACCTAAGGGCCCTGAACAAATATCTTTCCCTGGGCACCCTTCTCCCCATGATTCAGCAAAACGATTGGCTATGCTCTCTGGACTTGAAGGATGCCTACACACACATCCCGATACTGCCAGCTCACAGACAGTATCTGCGATTTCAGCTGGGCGCACGCCACTTCCAGTACTGTGTGCTACCCTTTGGGCTCGCCTCTGCGCCCAGGGTGTTCACAAAGTGCCTAGCTGTGGTAGCAGCGGCGCTTCGCAGGCTGGGGGTGCACGTGTTCCCATATCTCGACAATTGGCTGGTGAAGAACACATCCGAGGCAGGAGCCCTGCAGTCCATGCAGATGACTATTCGCCTCCTGGAGCTACTGGGGTTTGTGATAAATTACCCAAAGTCCCATCTTCTCCCAGTGCAGAAACTCGAATTCATCGGAGCCCTGCTGGATTCTCGGACGGCTCGCGCCTATCTCCCAGAGGCGAGGGCCAACAACTTGTTGTCCCTCGTCTCGCGGGTGCGAGCGTCCCAGCAGATCACAGCTCGGCAGATGTTGAGATTGCTGGGCCACATGGCTTCCACAGTTCATGTGACTCCCATGGCCCGCCTTCACATGAGATCTGCTCAATGGACCCTAGCCTCCCAGTGGTATCAGGCCGCCGGGGGTCTAGAGGACGTGATCCACCTGTCCACGAGTTTTCTCGAATCCCTGTATTGGTGGACGATTTGCTCCAATTTGACTCTGGGACGTCCCTTCCAAATTCCTCAGCCTCAAAAAGTGCTGACCACGGATGCGTCTCTCCTGGGATGGGGAGCTCATGTCGATGGGCTTCACACCCAAGGAAGGTGGTCCCTCCAAGAAAGCGATCTACAGATCAATCTTCTGGAGTTGCGAGCGATCTGGAACGCTCTGAAGGCTTTCAGAGATCGGCTGTCCCACCAAATTATCCAAATTCAGACAGACAATCAGGTTGCCATGTACTATGTCAACAAGCAGGGGGGCACCGGATCTCGCCCCCTGTGTCAGGAAGCCGTCAGCATGTGGCTCTGGGCTCGCCGTCAAGGCATGGTGCTCCAAGCCACATATCTGGCAGGCGTAAACAACAGTCTGGCCGACAGGTTGAGCAGGATTATGCAACCTCACGAGTGGTCGCTCAATTCCCGTGTGGTGCGACAGATCTTCCAGGCGTGGGGCACCCCCCTGGTGGATCTCTTCGCATCTCAAGTGAACCACAAGGTCCCTCAGTTCTGTTCCAGGCTTCAGGCCCACGGCAGACTGGCGTCGGATGCCTTCCTCCTGGATTGGGGGGAAGGTCTGCTGTATGCTTATCCTCCCATTCCTCTGGTGGGGAAGACTTCGTTGAAACTCAAGCAAGACCGAGGCACCATGATTCTGATTGCTCCCTTTTGGCCGCGTCAGATCTGGTTCCCTCTTCTTCTGGAGTTATCCTCCGAAGAACCGTGGAGATTGGAGTGTTTTCCGACCCTCATCACGCAGGACGAAGGGGCTCTTCTGCATCCCAACCTCCAGTCCCTGGCTCTCACGGCCTGGATGTTGAGGGCGTAGACTTTGCCTCTTTGGGTCTGCCAGAGGGTGTCTCCCGCATCTTGCTTGCTTCCAGGAAAGACTCCACTAAGAGAAGTTACTTCTTTCATTGGAGGAGGTTTGCCGTCTGGTGTGACAGCAAGGCCCTAGATCCTCGCTCTTGTCCTACACAGACCCTGCTTGAATACCTTCTCCACTTGTCTGAGTCTGGTCTGAAGACCAACTCCGTAAGGGTTCACCTTAGTGCAATCAGTGCATACCATTACCAAGTGGAAGGTAAGCCGATCTCAGGACAGCCTTTAGTTGTTCGCTTCATGAGAGGTTTGCTTTTGTCAAAGCCCCCTGTCAAGCCTCCTACAGTGTCATGGGATCTCAATGTCGTTCTCACCCAGCTGATGAAACCTCCTTTCGAGCCACTGAATTCCTGCCATCCGAAGTACTTGACCTGGAAGGTCATTTTCTTGGTGGCAGTTACCTCGGCTCGTAGAGTCAGTGAGCTTCAGGCCCTGGTAGCCCAGGCCCCTTACACCAAATTTCATCACAACAGAGTAGTCCTCCGCACTCACCCTAAGTTTCTGCCAAAGGTTGTGTCGGAGTTCCATCTGAACCAGTCAATTGTCTTGCCAACTTTCTTTCCCCGTCCTCATTCCTGCCCTGCTGAACGTCAGCTGCACACATTGGACTGCAAGAGAGCATTGGCCTTCTATCTGGAGCGGACACAGCCCCACAGACAGTCCGCCCAATTGTTTGTTTCTTTTGATCCCAACAAGAGGGGAGTGGCTGTAGGGAAACGCACCATATCCAATTGGCTAGCAGATTGCATTTCCTTCACTTACGCCCAGGCTGGGCTGGCTCTTGAGGGTCATGTCACGGCTCATAATGTTAGAGCCATGGCAGCGTCGGTAGCCCACTTGAAGTCAGCCACCATGGAGGAAATTTGCAAAGCTGCGACGTGGTCATCTGTCCACACATTCACATCTCATTACTGCCTGCAGCAGGATACCCGACGTGACAGTCGGTTCGGGCAGTCAGTTCTTCAGAACCTGTTTGGGCTTTAGGATCCAACTCCACCCCCCGAGGGCCCTGTTTGTTCTGTTCCAGGCTACACTCTCAGTTAGTTGGTAAATTTTTTAGGTCAATCTCAGTTATGTCCTCGCCGTTGCGAGGCCCAATTGACCAATGTTGTTGTTTTGAGTGAGCCTGGGGGCTAGGGATACCCCATCAGTGAGAACAAGCAGCCTGCTTGTCCTCGGAGAAAGCGAATGCTACATACCTGTAGAAGGTATTCTCCGAGGACAGCAGGCTGATTGTTCTCACAAACCCGCCCGCCTCCCCTTTGGAGTTGTGTCTTCCCTTGAAGTGTATTGTCTTGCTACATACTGGACTGGCCGGCTCGAGCCGGTTTCGGGCGGGAAGACGGCCGCGCATGCGCGGTGCGCGCGGGCGCGCGAGGGCTGGCAAAGGACTTTGCTAGTGAAGTTTCCGGTTGGAGGGGCTGCCGTGGACGTCACCCATCAGTGAGAACAATCAGCCTGCTGTCCTCGGAGAATACCTTCTACAGGTATGTAGCATTCGCTTTTTCTAAGCAATTTACATAAAAATCATAATAAGGAGAAAGGGAGCACACAAAGGAGTTTCTAAGTTACAATAAAAGATAGAGTGAAGAGACAGGTCTAAAATTACTCTAAGAAATGAGTAGGTCAAGAGGTACGCTGAGTCAAATTAGAATTTGAGAGAAAGGATCGGAAATTCCTGCAGGTCTGGTGTACTAATGAGGACTGACTTGTCAGTGGAATGGTTTAGGAACATGATTACCAGGGAGTTAGGGTGGGTGACTAAAATAATTACTGCTTTAGGGAACAGAATCCCAAGGATGAAATGTTGAAATATGAAAAAATGTTGCCCCTATACTTTTTAATGTTAATTTCTTATTTATTTGAAATGAAAATCACCATCACTTAGTTGTTTCTGTCCTCTTACCTCTGCTGGCTTGTCTCATCCACTTTTGACGTGCCTTTGAAAATATTGTCAATGTCTTCAATTTAAATGACTATCTTAGTAATATCTCCTTTTATTGCTGCAATCCCAGACTCATTGGGTTGATTTGCTTCTTACTCCAATGCATTGTTTCCTTTTACTCATACTATGTCACCCTTAGAAGAAGAAATAGATATTAGCCCTAAAATGGAATCAGACTAAAGGAGGGTGTAGACTGAGTGTGAGTGGAAGGGGTGGTGAAGGAGCAGATAAGTAAAAGCAAAATACTTTGAGAAGGGGGAAGAACTCTTGTCTATCTTGAACAAACTGTTTAATCTCACTCTTCAGTGCATTTGCTCTCGTAGTGAAACAGTATCAATCCACTGCAGCTGTTCATGACCCTGCATTATTTTCTCCCCTTTGTCAGTTCCGGGTGTTCACAGCTCCTTTTCACAAAGTGGGCTTTGCGGATTTCTGGCTGGCGGATCAACTAAATAGCCTTGTTGTCATACTTATGGATCTTGAGTACATGATCTGCTTCTACAGCTTCGAACTCGATTGGTCCAAAAATAAAGGTCTACTACCAGCTTTAAAAGGTACATTAGAAAGCTGCATTTTCCTAATCGCACATTGCACTTGAATACTGGGGAGGCTTAAAGGGAGGCTACTGCATAGAGTCAAAAATGTACATAAAGCTTTGTTCTGGGTGCAGGTGATGTATTAGAACCACATATGAATTCCAGGACTGGAAATCCAAAGCAGTACATTTGTTAAATTTTCTTTATTGCTAGTCACTTTCCTCTTGCACCTTATAAGCTGCTGCTGCAGTCAGACCAGCCCCTACTGGGGCTGTAGCATCTTTCATCCTTGGCCTGCCTTCTATTTTTAGCAGTTTCCCCATTTCTTTCTACTCCAGTTGGAGGTTACAAAACAAAACAGGTGCACAAGACCCAAATACCTAAATCTGGCCAGTATATTCTACTCGTCCAGTAATTATGACTCCCAGTGGGGTGTGAATGTTGCTTCTGCACCATCCCCAATGACCTGATCTGAAGTTAGGGTAATGAGGTGAAGCTGCATTTTACATGCATTGTTATTAGTCCAGCCCCATTTTTGGTACATTTCATTTGAGGTAAGTGTCCTAGAGCTCTTCTCTTAGGAAGCACAAGATGATGAGGTGCAGGAGGTTACAGGGGGGATAATAAAGGGAGGAGGGTGAGGATGGACATATTGAAATACTGAAAGATGCAGCAGTGTAGATAGGAAGGAAAAGCAAAACCAAGAATTGCATGTAGTGCCTCTGAAGAACTGGAGTGGAAAACGGCAATGTTGGTGCAAAATATTGGGAGTTTGAAGAAGATGGGGATTGATTTTAGTGGTGGAGAAATTTTGATGAAGTGACTTCTTGTGTAATTTTCAATTTTCTCTTCACAATGTAGGTCATGAACTGTGTAGTAGCTACTCATATGGTGTGCGAGCTGTTGTACAGTGTATACCTGCTTGGCTGCGCTTCATTCAATGCCTGCGTAGATACCGGGACACTAAACGCGCTTTCCCACATCTGGTCAATGCTGGCAAGTACTCCACCACCTTCTTCATGGTCACCTTTGCTGCTCTCTACAGTACCCACAAAGGTATTTGAGATCTCCCCACTTGTTATTCCTTATTGTTGCCTTTTTTCTTGTACCTTGAAAACTGCAGTCATTCAAGGATTCCTGAATGTATTCATCAGTCATTGCTAGTTTCAGGAAGCAATTCTTGTAATTGAACTTATTTGGACTGGATATTTTGTCTGGATGATAACATGAAGAAAGCACTATAGAAGCATGCACAGTATGTTTGTCAAAACCTTAAAACAGTAGTGTGCAACCTTTGTCGTTCAGTGAACAGTATTAGGTTTTATGCTATTAACCCTGTTTCTTTATTTCAGTTTACATGTACATTTTTATTCTGGGTTTTTTGATGGGTTTCATTCAGAGAATCACAGTGAAGGCATAAGAGTTGTTTGTGGCTGCCAGTCTTCAGTTAAAAGCTATTGCTTTAAAAGCTGAAGTGATATAGGGCTCATCAATATTCAAATGATCTAGAGACTGAAATAACTAATGAGGTAATTAAATTTGTTGATGACAGTTATTCAGAGTTGTAAATCACAAGAGCATTGTGAAATTGCAAGAAGACCTCCAAATGGAAAATGACATGGGTCATTTTCAAAACAGAAAAACCTTTTTTTTTTTTTGCAAAAAGTCCAAATCACTATTTTCAACACTTATTTTAAGACATTTTTCTATGCAGTTGGTCTAAATCTCAAGGGAGTTTGTTGGAAACATGTTTTGGGCCTGGAGTAAGGTGGGCTTACAATTTGGAAGATAAAACAATGAGACAGACCTTGTGAAAAAAAAAAGTGTCTTTATTAGATTAAAAGTTACCAGATATTCAACATAAAATGCCCATGGCCATGTTTCGTCAGCATAAAAATGGCTGTGTCATGGGCAGTGGGTCACTGTAAATGAAAATCATTCAGTATCTAAAAACAACATATATTTATTTATTATCATGCCTATTCCATGCCTTTTACATGTTTTTAGATATTGAATGATTTCATTTAGTGACCCACTGCCCTTTGGAGCTGATCTGAGCCAAACTCTACACATACTTTTGTATGTCATCATTGAACACATTGACAAGTAATCCTGTGTTGCTGAATGATCCCCAGCAAGGGTAAATAATGAATTGTATTAGACACAGAATAGAACTCTGAGGCACTAAAGACCTTGAGCTAGAAAGTTTGGTGCCCCAAGAGACTACAAAGGTCTGCTCCTCTGAGGAGCAGAATCAGTCAAGAACTGCACTGTGATTTCTTATAGATATATAACAAAAGCTGGTTATCTAACACATAAATGCTGCAGAGAAATCTAAAAAAAAAAAAAAAAATTAAGACTGAGTGGCAACAAAAGTATCTTTGTTCCATACACCATATGAAAGCCAGATTGATAGAGGATCATAAACAGTACTTTCAATCTTACCAAAAAAATGGTTGATTAAAATAAAATAGCTATTTAGTTTCTAATTTCCTGTATCTAAATCCTGCCTTTTCCTACTGCTCATTTCAAAGCTGCAACAGTGGACATTGGTGAAGACTGGCATTGACTGTCTGTTGAAACTATGGTGCTGAAGAGTGTCTAGTCTTAATGACACTTTATTTATTTATTTATTTATTACATTTTGCAGCTTACATAGTAAATAGGATTACAAAGTCTTGAAGGAGAATACAAGTTGTAGTAAACATTGTAATAGTAGGGTTATGAAAATATGTGAATTAACATGGAGAGGTAAACAAAGATAGGATGAGCAAAAGGGAAAGAGATTGGGAGGGGTAAGGAGTAGGAAGGATGAGGAGGAAAAGATTGAGGGATGAGCATAAGGAGATTGGATGACATGGTCTAAGGTATAATAATTGTCAGGACAGGAATCATATGGGTGGGCTTAAAAGTTAAGTTGGGTCATTAGGGTAAGCTTTCTTGAAGAGATGGGTCTTCAACATTTTTCTGAAGGGTAGATGGTCGTTGATTGTTCGGATGGATCTTGGCAGAGCGTTCCAAAGCTGGCTGCCCAAAAAGAAACTGGATGCATAGGAGGCCTTGTTTTTTATACCTTTGCAGTTGGGAAGGTGTAAACTGAGGTAAGTACGAGAAGACGATGATCTATTTCTGGTTGGGAGGTCTATGAGGTTATTCATGTAGATAGGGGATTTTCTATATATGATCTTATATGATCACAGATATTTATTCATGTAAATGTGGACACCTAGATTATAGAATAGCCCTTTAGGAGCATTATCAGAATGATTATATAACAGGGCGCCTGCTAGGAGCCTATTTCAGAAAGAAATGGATGGGGTCCTAGCTATACATTTGGAAAGGGTGGTTCCAGTCATAGTAAATGGCGGCAGATAAAGACCTGAACGGTCCATCCAGTCTGCCCAACAAGATAATCTCATTTTACATGGTGCGTGATACTTTATATGTATACCCAAGTTTGATTTGTCCTTGCCATTCTCAGAGTACAGACCATAGAAGTCTGCCCAGCATTTTTCTTGTACTAAGAGTTCTGAAGCTAACGTTGAAACCCCTTAAAATTTACACTCCAGCCCATCCATATCTATTCAGTTACGATCAGGACATAGACTGTAGAAGTCTGCCCAGCACTGGTTTTGCTTCCTAATTACTGGCATTGCCACCCAATCTTCACTAAGATTCCTTGGATCCATTACTTCTAAACAGGATTCCTTTGTGTTTATTCCACTCATGTTTGAATTTCATTACCGTTTTCATCTCCACAACTACCCGCGGGAGGGCATTCCATGTATCCACCACCCTTTCTGTGAAAAAATACTTCCTGACATTACTCCTGAGTCTGCCCCCCTTTCAACCTCAATTCATGCCCTCTAGTTCTACCACCTTCCTGTCCACGGAAAAGGCTTGTTTGTGGATTAATACTTTTCAAATATTTGAACATCTGTATCATGTCACCCCTGTTTTTCCTTTCCTTCAAGGTATACACGTTCAGGTCGGCAAGTCTTTCCTTGTATGGTTTGCAACGCAAATCACATATCATTTTTGTAGCTTTTCATTGCACTGCTTAGTCATTTTACATCTTTAGCAAGATGCGGCCTCCAAAACTGGACACAATAATCCAAGTGGGGCCTCACCAATTACTTGTAGAGGGGCATCAACACCTCCTTTCTTCTGCTGGTTATACCCCTCTCAATGCAGCCTAGCATCCTTCTGGCACGGCCGTCGCCTTGTCACACTGTTTCTTCACCTTCATATCCTCTGACACCAACACCCCAAGGTCTCTCTCCTGAGTCGACTCTGCAAACACAGAAAAAAAATGCATGGGGGTGAAGGTTCACCTTCATTCCACTCCTCAGTGCAAAAACCTTACTTATGTTACCTGATTTCCTCACATCACCAGACATATTAGACTGCACATTCTTACCCTCAGATGTCTTTATTTTATCATCCTCCAACCACTGGCAGGCAACATGACAAAACCTTTTGAATATCTGAGATCTTTGAGACAGAAATGTCTCCAAAGTCATCTGGACATAAACAGTTTGTGTTTGTTTTCAACTTTGATGTTAAGTCTTGTAAGCCTTAGATACAACTAAAATAATGTTTTACTGGATTCTTTGGTGACCTAAGTTGTGAAACAGCTTTCTTATATATCTTGACATGAGTTTACACAGTATTAAATTTCCTGGTTAGCAATTCTTCCTGTGTCTCCTAACTACTTACTGTGTCTCTCCCCCCACCCCACCCCCCAAGATTCTCTGTGAACCAGGTTAAAAAATGACCCATAGTTCTTGGTGTCTCCTGTGAAGAGACTAACTGTTCAAAGGCAATTGTCTTGTCTAATTCTGCCAACGGTGCCTCTGGATCAAGGAAAGGGAGGATCACAAATTATTATAGTACAGCTTCTGTGTTTACATTAGAAAGAGGGGCATTTTTGATATGACATCTAAGTCCTACTTTGGACATTTTGCGAAAAACGTCCAAAATCTGAATAGGAAAGAAGGTCATTTAAAAAAAAAAAAAAAAAAAAAAAGGCTATCTTTTCTTTGTGAAAATACAAGGTTTTCACATGGAGGAATACCGGATGAAACTGAAAGAAGCCAAGAGAGAGAGACGACTGGCAAAAGCGCAAGCAGAAGAACAAATGGCTAGAATTGTAAGGAGGGATGACAAAAATTTCTTTAGGTATATTAGTGAAAAGAGAATGACTAAAAAGGGAATTGTGAGACTAAAAGATACTGCGAACCACTATGTGGAAAATGATGAAGAAAAAGTAAATTTGCTAAATAGATACTTTTGTTCTGTTTTCACAGAAGAAAATCCTGGAGAAGGACCGCGATGGACTGGAAATAGTACAAATGAGAATGAAGTGGATAGAGCACCATTCACGGAAGAAAGTGTGTATCAACAACTTGAAAAGCTAAAGGTGGACAAAGCCATGGGACCGGACGGGATCCACCCCAGGATATTGAGGGAGCTCAGAGAGGTTTTGGCGGGTCCTCTTAAAGATTTGTTTAATATATCCTTGCAGACGGGAAAGGTTCTGAGGGATTGGAGAATGGCAGAGGTGGTCCCTCTTCACAAAAGTGGTGATAGGGAAGAAGCTGGAAACTACAGGCCGGTAAGCCTCACTTCGGTTATTGGAAAAGTAATGGAAGCGATGCTGAAGGAAAGGATAGTGAATTTCCTAGAATAAGTTGCAAGATCCGAGACAACATGGTTTTACCAAAGGGAAATCGTGCCAAACGAATCTCATTGAGTTCTTTGATTGGGTGACAGGAGAATTGAATCAGGGACGAGCTATGGACGTAATCTACTTAGATTTCAGCAAAGCTTTTGACACGGTTCCCCACAGGAAGCTCTTAAATAAACTGGAGGGGCTGAAGATAGGACCTGAAGTGGTGAACTGGATTAGGAACTGGTTGACGGACAGACGCCAGAGGGTGGTGGTGAATGGAATTCGCTCGGAGGAGGGAAAGGTGAGTAGTGGAGTGCCTCAGGGATCGGTGCTGGGGCCGATTCTGTTCAATATATTTGTGAGTGACATTGCCGAAAGGGTTAGAAGGTAAAGTTTGCCTATTTGCGGATGATACTAAGATGTGTAACAGAGTGAACACCCGGGAGGGAGTGGAAAACATGAAAAAGGATTTGAGGAAGCTAGAAGAATGGTCTAAGGTTTGGCAATTAAAATTCAATGCGAAGAAATGCAAAGTGATGCACTTAGGGAATAGAAATTCACGGGAGACGTATGTGTTAGGCGGGGAGAGTCTGATAGGTATGGGCGGAGAGAGGGATCTTGGGGTGATAGTATCTGAGGATTTGAAGGCGACGAAACAGTGTGATAAGGCGGTGGCCGTAGCTAGAAGGTTGTTGGGCTGTATAGTGAGAGATGTGACCAGCAGAAGAAAGGGGGTGTTGATGCCCCTGTATAAGTCGTTGGTGAGGCCCCATCTGGAGTATTGTGTTCAGTTTTGGAGGCTGTATCTTGTTAAGGATGTAAAAAGAATTGAAGCGGTGCAAGGAAAAGCTATGAGAATGGTATGGGATTTGCATTACGAGACGTATGAGGAGAGACTTGCTGAACTAAACATGTATACTCTGGAGGAAAGGAGAAACAGGGGTGTTATGATACAGACGTTCAAATATTTGAAAGGTATTAATCCGCAAACGAACCTTTTCCGGAGATGGGAAGATGGTAGAACGAGAGGACATGAAATGAGATTGAAGGGTGGCAGACTCAAGAAAAATGTCAGGAAGTATTTTTTTCACAGAGAGAGTAGTGGATGCTTGGAATGCCCTCCTGCGGGAGGTGGTGGAAATGAAAACGGTAACGGAATTCAAACATGCATGGGATAAGCATAAAGGAATCCTGTGCCGAAGGAATGGATCCTCAGGAGCTTAGTCAAGATCGGGAGGCAGGGCTGGTGGTAGGGAGGCAGGGATAGTGCTGGGAAGACTTATACGGTCTGTGCCAGAGCCGGTGGTGGGAAGCGGGACTGGTGGTTGGGAGGCGGGGATAGTGCTGGGCAGACTTGTACGGTCTGTGCCAGAGCTGGTGGTTGGGAGGCGAGGATAGAGCTGGGCAGATTGTACGGTCTGTGCCAGAGCCGGTGGTTGGGAGGCGAGGATAGAGCTGGGCAGATTATACGGTCTGTGCCAGAGCCAGTGGTTGGGAGGCAGGGCTGATGGTTGGGAGGCGGGGATAGTGCTGGGCAGACTTATACGGTCTGTGCCCTGAAGAGCACAGGTACAAATCAAAGTAGGGTATACACAAAAAGTAGCACATATGAGTTATCTTGTTGGGCAGACTGGATGGACCGTGCAGGTCTTTTTCTGCCGTCATCTACTATGTTACTGATTTGGACGTTTTGTTTTATGGTCCATTTTCAAACAAAATTGTTCAAAAAGCACAAAATCTAATCTTTGGGATGTAGGAGGAGCCAGCATTTTTAGTAGACTGGTCCCCCTGACATCCCAAGAAAGCAATAGGGCACCCTAAGGGGCACTGCAGTGGACTTCATAAAATGCACCCAGTTACAAATCTTACCATTGCTGCCTTATCTTGTCTGCTGAGCCCCCCAAAACCCACTACCCCTAACTGTACACCACTACCAAAGCCCTTATGGGTGAAGGGGGCACCTAAATGTGGGTACAGTGGGTTTCTGGAGAGTTTTGGAGGGCTCACAGTTTCCTCCACAAGTGTAACAGGTAGGGGGAGGTAGGAGCTTGGGTCCACCTGTCAGCAGTGCACTGCACCCACCACTAGACTATTCCAGGGACCTGCTTGCTGTTCTAATGGACCTGAGTATAACATCTGAGGTTGGCATAGAGGCTGCTGACAAGTAATATTTTTAATCACATTTTTGGGGGGTGGGAGGGAGTTAGTGACCACTGGGGGGGAGTAACGGGAAGTCACCCCTGATTTCCTCCAGTGGTCATCTGGTTATTCAGGGCATCTTTTTGTGCCTTATTCGTTATAAAAACAGGTCTAGCTCAAAACGTCTTAGTGTTAATCTTGGATGGTTTTGTTCTGTTCCATTATGTCTGAAAAATGTCTCTAAGTGTTAGGAACGCCCAAATCCCACCCTTAACATGCCCCTGACACGCCCCCGTGATTTGAACGAACTTCTGACGGACTTCATAGAAAAACATCTAAAAATTGGTTTTGAAAATACTAGTTTGGATGTTTTTCTCTATTGAAAATGAGCCCAAAAGTCACCTAGTGGAAAAAAAAGCCTTTTGTAAATGACAGCTTTGCTTAGACAGACCATGTACTGAAAATTTTAAGAGAAAGGAGTCAGCCCAGCAAATAAGGAGGATCACTGATACCTCAGGTGAACACATAATATGACTACAGCAGAAGTAAATCAGGCATGATGACTAGCTTTCTGAACTATTAAGGTTAAGCCTGACCTGTCTTATTCCTCCCAGGAGCTCCTCCTGTATTCCTTCCTCGGGGTCCTCAAGTATGCTGAAATCACCCAATATGACTAAATTGGAAGAGCACAGAACTAGATCTGAAAGGGATTCTAACAGTATATTGAATGATAATGCAGCCATGAAAGGTGCCTTATAAAGTACCCAAAAGTGCTGGAAATGATTGTACCAGGATTGTACAAGTAGGCAAGCTATACCAGTGGAAGCTTGCATATTCCTTAGAAATCAACCTAAATGTATTTGCTTATATTATTGCCCCATCCCCTTCCTTCAAACACATCTTAAAAATCTAGATATTTTACAGGAGTACACAGAAGACAGCACTAGGACAAAAATATTGTTTCCCTCAGGTATCCAAGTCTCCATTACAGAGAGAATCTCTAACTTTTGCTTCAAAATTGTTAGCCACTGATCCCAGTTTGTTAAAATAATTTTTATTGATGACACGAAACAGCATGAAATACCAATCAAATAGTAAGTCATCAAAGGATTTGAGAATTACCCCACCTATCCACCCCACCTCTTCCCAAAACAACTGAAAAGCATAATCAGAGGGTCTAGGCTCTTATGACCCTGTGAAAATTTTAAAACATTTGTATGGAACAATACAATAACCTTCTAACAGTTCATTGAGACATGTAAACTTTGTAGGAAAAACAAAACCAACTCACAACTCGGCAAATCTCCTTCCAACCTTAGCCCACTAGCCTTTTTTTGTTGTAAATATGTTTGTTGAAGTTTTCAACCAAAGAGTAAATACATAAGCATCGACAAATTAAACATCTCCTCCTCCCCTCATATGAATTAGCATTTGAAAACATCTTATTGATTACAAAACACAGAAAATATATCCAACCAGACATTATAAGTCAAGGTATCAATAATTCCAAACAGACCCCTCCCCCACATATTAAGCTAACCTTCATCCCCTGTCCCTTCCCCCCCTTCCTGACCATTCCTCCTCCCCTCCCCCCATTCAAACCCCCCTATTCCCTATATAGTTCCTTCCCTCTCTCCCCTTTGTCCCCCTCCCCCATCCCCTCTCAGCTTCCCCCAAACCAACAACATACCACATCTTACAACGAGAATTGGTTCAGCAGGAGACTACGGACCTTAGGAGATAGTGCCAATATATAGGGTTCCCATATAGGCCAAATTTATTTCTTTCTTTTCATGGTTACATGCACATCACGTGCTTCCATAATTATCAGATTATGAAGCACATTCCTCCATTGCCAAAAGTCAGGAGCTATATTCTGAGTCTAGCATTGGAGAATGCACTTTTTCCCCACCATCCTACTACTACTACTACTACTATTTAGCATTTCTATAGCGCTACAAGGCATACGCAGCGCTGTACAAACATAGAAGAAAGACAGTCCCTGCTCAAAGAGCTTACATCCCTGCTTTATAGAGAAAAATACGTTCTCTCAACAGAAGTAATCCACAGTGACCCATTTGACCCATAATAATACCTGTCGGGGAGGCTCTAATTTGCTTATGAAATAAATGTTCCCAGTATTTAATCAACTGAGTCCAAAAATGATAGGGGGGCAATACCACAGCACATGAAGTAAGGTTGCATCTGTCCCTCCACATTTAACACAGGTTCCCACAGCCAGACATCCGGCATAGAAGGCTTGTTTAGGAGAAAAGTACGCTCTGGTTAGGATTTGTAATTGACATTCTCTATGGATTGCACTATGAATATAACATGGGATCTCCTGAATCAGTCTCTGCATCTTTTTTTTTTTTTTTTGTTACATTTGTACCCCGCGCTTTCCCACTCATGGCAGGCTCAATGCGGCTTACATGGGGCAATGGAGGGTTAAGTGACTTGCCCAGAGTCACAAGTTGCTGCCTGTGCCTGAAGTGGGAATCGAACTTAGTTCTTCAGTTCCCCAGGACCAAAGTCCACCACCCTAACCGCTAGGCCACTCCTCCACTTCCCTTCTCAAATACATAATCTATTATCCTTGCGCCAACTATGTACCAATGCTACATAATTCTTAACAGGAACCACCGAAAATAAATTCTGATGCATACTAGTAATCGAAATTCGGTGTTGATTCAACGGTTGAAAAAAATTCTCCAACATCGGAATCACCCCGTGAGAACATTTACCCAAAATTAATTTAACATAATGATAGACCTGAAGATATGCATAGTAGTTTAATGGGTGGGGTTGTAGAACTTGTAAAATGGATGCATCGGGCTTTATTGTTCCATCTCCCTTCAGGAGATCTGCTACATAAAATATTCCCTGGAGTGCCCATTTATAAAATATTCCTTTTGACTGACCCGGTCCAAAATCTAAGTTCCCCACCAAAGGCAAAAAATCAGTACAAGTAGGATCCTGACCTAAATATTTCAACAAGTATTTCCAAGCATGGCGCATAGGCTGCAACAACACATATGACTTCCATCATGGGGGAAGTCTCTCTTGGGGTGCGTGTAATAGATAATATGGGTGTAGCAGAAGAAACATGTCTCTCTCCAAAGACCAGCAAGTATAATAGTCTGTCCCCAGGATCCAATCTGCTAAGTGTCTCAATAAACATGCCAAATTATAGAGTCTCATATTTGGAAGTCCCAGTCCTCCCCGTGCCCAGTTACCATATAATTGTTCTAATTTAACTTTTGTTTTTTTCCCTCCCCAACAGAAGTGAGTAATAGCCTTTCAGAGGAGTTTATGATCCCGTTGTAAAATACACAAAGGTATCTGTCTCAGCACATGTACCCAGCATGGAAACAAAATTATTCAGTATAAACTGATTTTCCCACTTAACGTTACTGGAGCAGCCAGCCATGCAGCCAATTGTTGTCGCGTTTCACATAATAAATTATCAGTATTGATTTTATATATCTCTCTAGGGTCAGCCGGTAGTATAATTCCCAGATAGTGAAAACTCCCCGTGGCCCACTTTAGAGGAAACTCTCCCTCCCATTTGTCTCTGAGCTCCGGAACAGTCGGTAATCCCTCCGATTTATTCATATTCAGACGTAAACCAGAGAGAGAACCATATTCTTCAAAGCTCTCCAGTAAAGCCCGGAGAGAGCTAGCTGGTAACGACAAATGCACTAATAAGTCGTCCTTGAAGGCCAAACTCTTAAACTCATAATTCCCCACAGACACCACCATTATTCCAGGATTCACCACCCCCATTATTCCAGGAATCCCCATAACTTCCCTTATCAGAGGGTCCAAGGTAAGTGCGAATAGTAGTGGGGACAACTGACAACCCTGCCTAGTTCCGCTCAATATTAAAAATTTCTCTGATACATGTCCATTGACTAGAATTCTAGCATATGGTTCCGCATATAAAGTCCGAATTGCCTGCTTAAAAATCCCCTCTTTGCCATAGGCACGCAACACAGCAAACAGAAAATCCCAATTAACCCTATCAAAAGCCTTTTCAGCATCAAAGCAGATAAGCAATGTGGGTACCTGGGTTTCCTGAACTTTTTCCAGTGTAGCTAATACAGTACGGATATTCTTGACAGCTTGTCTCCCACGAATAAATCCCACCTGTGGATCTGCAATAATCGAAGGTAATACATGTGCTAAGCAATTCGCTAATATAGTCACCAAGAGTTTCGCTTCATAGCCAATCAATAAATAAATAAATATGGGCCTATAAGATTCAGGGTAACTAGGAACTTTACCCTGCTTAGGGATCACCACAATCTCAGCCATACGGAGTGATTCCGTCAGTTCTCTCTCTTCTATGACTGTCCCAAACAAATCCACCAAGACCTGTTGTATATCTGGCAACATTAATTTATAAAATTCAGCTCTATTCCCAATCCGGTCCCGGAGCCTTATACAAAGAACTCCCTACCACCCAAACCACTTCATCCAAACCTATTGGTGTGTGAATTCCTGCTAATTGAGTCATCGATAACTTCAGCAACTCCACACTGTGTAAATAAGTTTCTGGATCTAATACCTGCATCCTGTCAGGAGTATAGAGTTTCTCATAATAAGACCGGAACACCTGCACAATCTCCATATCAGAGAGTACCAACCGTCCCGAGGAAATATGCATGACAAAACCCTCTGTGCCCCTTTTGTCTGTTTCACTAATCTCACTAATAATTTCCCACCTTTATTAGCATGCTTATACAGCTGATATAATAGCCAATTTTTTTGCTAATGAAGTAGTTAATTGAGGGTACTCTGAGCCGCTAAGAATCTGTCCTTATTTTCAGCCGTTGGATTCTTCACATATTGTTGACGGTAATGTGGAATTTGCCTCTCTAATCGCAATTTTGCGGTGTTCCTATGCTTCTTTCTCCAACTACAATAGGCTATGATATCTTCCCTCAAAACCGCTTTAGCCGCTTCCCAGTACAATACTATATTCGAGCTATGTTGATCATTAAAACTTCTATAGTCTCGCCATTTTCCTATAATATAGTCCAAAAAGTCCTGATCCTGATACAGATTTAATGGAAAGCTCCAACGTCTAAAGGAAGAAGCATTGTTGTCCCCTCCTAGTTCCACCCATACAGCTGCATGATCTGATATTTGGGTGGGTTCAATATTTGCTGTTTGAATTTTTGTAAAAAGCTCTTCCGCCACTAGTATATAATCTATGCGGGACTGTGTCTGATGTGCTCTGGACATCTGAACAGATGAGTATAATCTCTTTCACCTGGGTGAAGAACCCGCCATACATCCACTAATCCCAAGGCCGAACAGAGCAGTGGTATCCCCTTAGTTCTATCAATCTGAGCTCCCTGGGGTGCGTGCGATTTGTCCAACTCGGGATCCGCTACAGTATTAAAATCCCCACCAATTATAATCGAGGATCCTGTGAATGGTTGCAAGAGATGAATAATATTGCTAAAAAAATTTTTAGCATACAAGTTGGGAGCATAAATATTGCATATCACATATGGGGATCCATCAGTTACCAGTTCAGCCATAACATAGCGACCTGTAGGGTTCACTTCCACCCTTTTTTTCTCTACATGCAATTTCTTATGGAATAACATAAGAACCCCCGCTTTCTTCTCTTGTGCAGGAGCCTCAATATAGTCTCCACCCACCAAGTACATAACTTCTGATGTTCAATGGATGTTAAATGTGTCTCTTGTAATAGTGCTATAGTGGCACCTTTACGGTGTAAGTTATGTAGAATCTTTTTCCTCTTAATTGGTGAATTAATACCTCCCACTTTTTTTCATTGAATTTATACCTCCCACATTCCATGAATAAACCTTCCATGTCATCACGTAATGTCATTCTGATAAGTCAAAAATAAATGATAAAATTTCCAGAATTTTCGAGCATGTCATCCCAGCCACCAACACGCTCGAGGGAACTCCCACTTCTCCATCAGGGTCAGCCCTTCTCCCATGTGTGCAGCATTATCACCATCCACTTTCTCCAAAATATCTCCCCTTAAATTCTTCCCCATTCTCTCATATTTACATACTCTCCCCGCCCCTTCCGCCCCATCCTCTACTAGAGATTGTCACGTATAGATCGCTTATCCTCTGACCTTCCATCCACCCTCCCTTCCCAAGAGACCGACCATTACCATGATATCTGACCTAGTGATATAAATTGCTAAAACAGTTCTCTGAACACATAACATATCATTATCAGTCTTCTTGAACATATACCAATCTAACAGGTATTTAACCATAACAATAGCATAGACACAACAATAGGATTAACAATCCCCTTCCTAGTCAATCTAGTCCATCAAATCCTCTCTTACTCCCCCCTCCCTCCTACTACCAAAGGACGGGAAATATTGAAATTAAAAAAAAAAAAATCTACGGAACCCAGTGACCATAGGGGGTCCAGTTGTTTGAGTTATATCCCCTCATTTTGCATTCAGACAGAACATTGCATGCTTGGTAAGGTCTACCTAGTCCAACTCAGATTACATCAATTTTTAAGCACCCAAAAATCTCAGACATATTTTTTCTTACGAGTGTCCTTGCCCGGTTGTCCTTCAGAACAGAAACATTTGCGATAGCAATTTCAAAATTTGTCCTGGTACACATTCCCCCCAATGAGAAAGGAGAGGGGGAAAAAAAGGGGGGGGGGGTAGATTATCACATAGAGCTAGGAGGGCAACATGAGACCACAGCCCTGATTATCACATCGTCTTGCTCTTGTATCCAATCTCCAGAGTTTTGCCCTCAGCAAAGTTTACTGGTTCCAGAGCAAAGATTATAGCTTCAGAGATGTAATGTTCTAAATCAGAGTTTGCTCCTACCGGGTTCATTGTAAATTTGTCTATTGGGACAGGAAGTTCTGTAATAGGAACTCCAAAACTAGACTCAGTCTCTCTGTTTGTCATTAGTTCTTGTCCTTATATTGACTTCTCACAAACCCAATAATTAAATATTAGTTGCCTCACTCCTTCCCAGAGCCCATGTTGGATAGTCATAGTGATCCCTAGACCCTCATTATTCACTCGGGCTGCCTTGTGAAGTTGTTTGTCAGGTAGGAGAAGCCTGCGACACTGATTCCACAAATGATAGCGCTTCTCCTGCTTGCGTGAAAATTCGACTTTGACCCTCATGCTCAATCCTGAGCTTCGCGGGGAATATTAAGGCAAATCGCATTTGAGATTTAACTAACAAGTTACATACCGCAGCAAAATTCTTCCTCTGTTGTTGCACTTGCAGCGAATAGTCTTGAAAACATAGTATTTTTTGGTTATGGTATTTTAAGGCAGTCCCTCCTCGAATGGTCCGCAATATCAAATTCTTATGTGCATAATTTAATATTCTCAAAATCACCACTCTCAGCTTCTCCCTCGATGTTTGTGCGAGTCCCAGTCTATGAGCTCTTTCAATCCGGAAGTACTGAAGTTGTGAGTCTAGGCCCAGCGATGAAGGCAGCCATTTTTCCAAAAACTCCACGAGGTCTGATGTTCCAATTGTCTCAGGTAATCGTATAAGATGTAAATTATTACGTCTCAATCTGTTTTCAAGATCATCTATTTTCTGCTCCAGATCGGATACTTTTTTTGTTGTAGTCATTCCATCTCCGCTGCCAAATCTCGCACCTGATCTTCAAGTACTGATGTGGATTTCAAACCTTTTCATCAAGTTCCAAACGGAAACTATCAGTCCACTCGTGTGCCTCCTCCGTTCTGTCCAACAACTGTTGTATCTTAGCATCTTGCTGTCTGTGCCCTTCTGCCGCTCTTGCTCTTTCCGCGGAGTCTTTGAAGCCATATTCAGGTCAGTACTGGTCAAAAAGTCTCTCATCAAGCTCAACCTTACTCACTGTCCTCCTACGTTAGTTTTGGGAGGGTTCTACTGATAATCAAGCCGTTTAGATGCAGGCCAGTGGAAAACTCACAGGAGCTACATCAGATTGCAACTGCTCCCGGTCATGGTGATCATGTGACCTCACCCACTAGCCTTTTTATCATACTGTGGTATGGCAAGTCAAATGGGAACAGTGTTCGGTTGAAAGAGAAACAACATCAGTGAATCCTTGAAAGAAGACAATGTCTTAATGGCACAAACATGAAAATCCCCCTAAATCCCCAACCCTCCTCTACATCCACCCTTCGACCAAAACCTCTCAAAACCAGGGACCTAAACCACTGATCCTACCCTGCATTGTATTAAGAACAAACCTATGTGCCCTAGTGGGAAGGGAAGAAAGGTAAAGATTCCAGACTGACAAAAAAAAACTCATCTTACACTTAGAGATATGCCCACTCCGTGGAGGAGTAGCCTAGTGGTTAGTGCAGTGACTTTGATCCTGGGGAATTGAGTTTGATTCCCATTGCAGCTCCTTGTGACCCTGGGCAAGTCACTTAACCCTCCATTGCCCCGGTACAAAATAAGTACCTGAATATATGTAAACCGCTTTGAATGTAGTTGCAAAAACCTCAGAAAGGCGGTATATCAAGTCCCATTTCCCCTTCCCTTTCTCCCCTTTTACGCAATATATGATGGTGAAGCAAACTCTGCCAGCCCAGAAGGATGGAGAATCTGATGTAGTCCACACCTTGACAATTGATTTCTTACCAAGGAGAGCTGCCTTACAGATAAGCAGGCAGCAACCACCACATACACAGGGACGCTGATCCCAGTTTAAAATACCAACCTGACAAAAGATGATCTGGTCTCTTGACTTAGCTGATATTTATAAAGCACAGCCCAAGTGAAGCGAGGTCAGAGAGCATACCTTCTGATGTTCATACTTACAACTTTCTTTGCTTCTCTTTCCCCAAACAGCTTTTAACTGGGAATGCCTTAGTGGATATATATCATGTACCCTGAAACAAACTGGGAAATGATCAAAAGAGAAACCATCCCACAGTATAAGGAAAACGCACCACCAACTATTCAGTCCAACAGCTGTATAGTCACATATAGACTCGCAAAAAAACCTGGTCTGCCCCACTCAGCATTCACCACATTCTCCTTTGGGTGCTCCTTCAGCACACATTGTCAACAGGTTGCTGTTTGGTATTAAATGTCAGGGGCTTGTTTGATCTTACAGTGATGCATTGATATTGGGAAAACACCTAAAACATCTTTTACTGCACAAGAAGGAGCACAGCTGTTTATTTTTTATTTTGTTTTACAAGCCTTGATATACCACCAAATGCCCAGAAATGGCTTCAGAGTGATTTATCGTTTATTGGTTTTACTATACTGTTTCTTTTTGCATGACAAGACAGAATGGTTTACAATCACTAAATATAATATATAAAACATAATACCTAAAGAAATCCATAATATAGCATAATATAGCTACAAATCCATAATATAGCTACAAAGAGGCATTAGAGAGGTTAACAACATGATGATACTAGAGAAAAAGAATGAAACAAAGACTTAATGGGGAACAGTATAGGCAAGGCAAAAAGGTGAGTCTTCAAGCAGATTTAAAAGAGTGGTAAGAGGGTTCTTACCAAAGGTGGGGGGGGGGGGGCAGTGTGTTCCATAGCTTGGGGCCAACGTAGCTAAAGGCAGAGGCCTGATCAGATAAGAGGGAGAAGGAAGTTGGAATAGTCCAGTATGTCACAAGTGGGTAAACTTAGGCTTTTTTCCCTTATAATGAATGAATGTTTTTAAAATGTAGAACATACCCACATATGGTGCATGCTGATGAAAGAGCATGTTTGACTTAGGCCATTGGCTTGCTGATACTTCCCAAAACTGAGAGGCTGCATACTGGACACAGCAGGAAATTTCAGTGCTCAGTAGTGACCATGGCCCAGTCCAATTGTAATACTTTTGCCAGCTTTTTTTCACCTTATTCATTCTTTCCTTTCTAATGTACCAAAATTGTTTTGTGCAAGTCAGATGAAATGAAAACACTTCAAAACTGTACGCTTTGGTTTTGTTCTGTGAGCGGGGTCTGTTTGCACAGCAGTTGTGTGGACATGAACTGTGACAGTCCTGGATTGCTGCATATGATATACTTACAACACATTTGTTGGAATTATAACAAATGGAAGCCTTATGTATTTCTCCCTTCCCATCATCAATTCCCTTTTTCTCTCCTTTTCAGCCCTCCCAATTGCTGGGAGATATTTTTTCTCTCTTAACTGTATCTAGGTGTCCTTTGTCTCCATGGAAACTGATGATGATTACTTAATTGTGTTCATGCAGGGAGCAGGGAAGAGGCCAAGCTCTGCATCCTGCTGACTTCCCAAGGCCATGTCAATCAGACCACTGCTTTTTCTTTCATGCTTGTCCTAGCTTTCACAATGATTGGAAATTGGCCATTGCGTGAATATGCATAGATGTATGGTGTTTGTGTTGTAGGTACTACAGAAACCTACTGTTGACATGTCTAAAGCAGTAACCATGGTAACGGGCAACGGGGGGGGGGAGGCACCCCAGAGTAATTGAAAGGTTACTTGTTCTCTTGAATACATGAATTACTTGGAATTACAGCTTGGATTAAAGCTTCCATCTCACCTTCCCTGCCCAACC
Source organism: Microcaecilia unicolor (assembly GCF_901765095.1). Lineage (NCBI taxonomy): Eukaryota > Metazoa > Chordata > Amphibia > Gymnophiona > Siphonopidae > Microcaecilia > Microcaecilia unicolor. Next base: position 96,345,613 of record NC_044036.1, on the reverse strand, counting down.
TGATATCAAGACAAGACATGATATATTCCTGAAGCGTCCCCAGTGCAACTCTACCTATAGGATTAGAAACGTGGCCATTGTTAAGGGTTTTGCATAGCTTGTTATTTACATTGGAGAACAGGAGTAGCCTAGTGGTTAGTGCAGTGGCCTTTTACCCTGGGGACCTGGGTTTGATTCCACCTGCAGTTCCTTGTGAGTCTGGGCAAGTCACTTAGCCCTCCATTGCCCCGGGTACAAATAAGTACCTGTATATAATATGTAAACCGCTTTGAATGTAGGTGCAAAAACCACAGAAAGACGGTACATCAAGTCCCTATCCCCACCCTCTACTCTCCCCCACCCCCATATTAACACACTGAATTTTTTTTTCAAATTTTATGACATGGTCATTGTTCCAGTATCCTGGTGTTTGCATCCTTGTCACCTTTTTTGCCACATTTAAAGAAGAACAGTGAACAAGTGAGGATTACCCTGACTGTTTCCTTCCTAAAGCATATAAATAGAAATCAAACAAAATAAAACATGGAAAAAAAAATAAGATGATACCTTTTTTATTGGACATAACTTAATACATTTCTTGATTAGCTTTCGAAGGTTGCCCTTCTTCCTCAGATTGGAAATAAGCAAATGTGGTAGCAGATTCTCTTTTAATTGATGTTATTTTCAGCATAGTCAGACATCCTTGTTTTTACTGTTAAATACAGTTTAATGATGTAGACTGAGCAAGAATTCTGTTGAATGAAGTGGCCTTCTTGGAGTCATTCTTGTGAGGTGTGAATGTAAGCGGTGAAGCACAAAGTTTATAAGGTCATTGGGTGAAAGTGTCTATTTCAGGGAGACTTCTAAACAATTGAACTTTTCTTTTAGCACTGAACTTTGATACGTCCAGAGAAGTTAGTTATAGTAATGTAAAATTAAGGTTTATCTTTATAGTGGAAGGAACTCCTTGGATGCCACAGTTAAGTGCTCAAAGTTTGTGAATCTCAACTATAATATAGACATCACAAGTTCTTACTAGGATACCTTTGTTAAGGTATAAAACAATTCTGTGTTTAAGACACAAGAATGTGTTAAGTAGGAATAAGGCTATTTCAGAATCAGTGTGTGAAATAATAATTAAATGCTTGTATTGTTAGCACAAATAGCATGCTGTTGGGTTCATTAGCACGCCTTAAAAATATAGTGCATCTACAGATAGTGTGCAGGAGTGGAGGAGTAGCCTAGTGTTTAGTGCAGCGGACTCTGATCCCGGGGAACTGGGTTCAATTCCCACTGCAGCTCCTTGTGACTCTGGGAAAGTCACTTAACTCTCACCCTCTATTGCCCCAGGTATGAATAAGTGCCTGTATATACTATGTAAACCGCTTTGAATGTAGTTACAAAAACCACAGAAAGGCGGTATATCAAGCCCCATTACCATTACAATTGGTTTGCTTATGTAAGTTCTAATGTGCATTAAGCACATTATTTTAATGAATGTCTGAAGTGAACTGAAAAAAATGCCTACAAAATAGAGAAAAGTCTGAAAAATCCAAAACCAAATCAGTTTTGCCAGTCCACAGCCTCCCATCCCCTCCAATAATCAATAGTTTTGTTTTTTTTATAATTTGGAAAAAACAAAGCTGTTCAATTCTTACAGTTAAAATATTTTGAAACATGAAAAAAGTTGAAAACTAATATACTGTAGATTAGATTTTTATTTTAATTTGTACAGTTTATTTACAGAAGAATATAGGTAATAGAAATAAATCAAAACATAGAAAAGAAAATAAGATGATAAACTTTTTTATTGAACTAACGTAATACATTTTTATTAGCTTTTGAAGATAACCCTTCTTCAGATCGGAAATAAGCAAATGTTGACAAGTATGAGAATATAAAGTGAAACACATAGGCATTCCAATGACAGGTTCACATGAAAAGGGAGAACTGGGTGGATGAGAGACGGAGATAAGGGAGTGACAAAGCAGAAGAATTTAATGGTTTACAGTGGGATAGAATGCCCAGATCTTTAAGTCCTATCTGGTAGGTGTAAAAATATTTCATCATTTTGACTTCAAAGGTCTTAAATTCCTGGCATCATCTTATTTTCTTTCTGTGTTTTGATTTATTTCTTTTCATTACCTTTAAAAGTGGACTAACACGGCTACCACACCACTTTACAGAAGAATATATAAACTAAGACAGTTCTATCACACCTGTAGGCTTATTTAGCTGGCAAGGTAGCTGATGGTTTCTAGATGGACAAGAGTCCAGTCCAAAGGAGAATGCCAGTTTAGCTGCTGTCATCAGACATCAGTTTTGCAATGATGTGGTCTTAGCATGTATATTATCTGCATACCTCACATTGTTTACAACACTTGCAGCCTCATTACCCAAGGGCAGAGAACGCATTGTGCAGGTAAAAGCAGATGATTTATTTGCCACTGATTGCGATTCATCTGGTTTGTTTGTTTCAGCTTTGCCCCTTTGATGGATTTCCTTAGGTGCTATAGCTCATCCATATGTCTTTGGATTTGGCAGTGTATGTGCTGCTATCCTAGCTTCCCCAAAAACTGCTAGCACTTTCTGAAAGTTATACTAATAAGCCACTTGGTATTGTTGGTCAACCACACAGTATAGCTAGCTGTGTGGCATATCATGCATACCAGGTGGTCCAAATTGTCTTACCCCTGCTTTGTTTTTCTTATAATCATGATTTGTCTGCTTCCACTGGTCTCCTGCCACTGCTGAATCATGGTATATGCTAGACCAAGAGTGGGCAACCTTTATACACAGAAGGCCACATGAATGTCAGTACTACCCCCCCCCCCCCCCCCCCCCCAGAGAACCGTATGAATATCAGTGCTACCTCTAGAGGCCTGCAACATTATGTAATGTTGGAACTGAAAATGCACAAAGCTCTACAGACCTTCTGTGGTAAATGAATAAATAAGTAAAAATTTAACTAAAAATGATAAAAAAACAAACTGCTAGAGTAGCTATTCTGAAAGTATTTGTAAAATACAGCATTTAAAATCGCCAAAACTCTGGTTAATGACATTCTCAGAGGACAAGCAGGACTTACAGTAGATTCTCACATATGGGTGACATCCTCGATGGAGCCCTGATGCAGACACTACCCAGCATTCCTTTCACTTTAAGAATTCATGTGCAAGTGCCCTCCCACCTGCTGGAGTCATGCAGGACTGCCAGTCTTTTTTCTCTGTGGAGCTGACAAGACATGTCTGTCTTGGGTGCAATTTTCCTCAGATTTTTCCATTTTTTTTGTTAACTGTGCCTTCATGTGCTGTATTTTTGCTTCACTTTGGGGTGTCTGACCCGTTACACCCTCTCTTCCCTTCCTTTAGCTTTTTCGGCAATTTTGTATGATTTCTTTTTCCATGGCCTACAGCAGTTTTAGGCCTGGGCTTCTGGCCAGGTCTCTCTGGTTTTTTTCTCCCTACACCCTTGAGTTGTTTGATTTTTTGCAGCTATCTTTTCCTCAGTGTCCCAAACGCTGGCCAGTGGATTCAAGAAGTGTACTTTATGCACTCCCATGAAGAATGCCTCAAGCATCTGGGAAGGGGCCATGATCCTCTAACTTGTACTCTGTGGTAAAATGCAGAAGAGGACTGTGAAATCCAAGGAGGTGATCCGAGAGAGGCTCTTTGCTCTCCAGAAGTCCAATTCATCAGCATCGACAGCATAGGTCCTTATGGCCTCAGGAGCTACACCAGACACTGGCAATGCTTTGGCATCGAGGAGGTCTTTGCCTGTCTCGACATCGAGCACCAGTAGCAGGCCTGCAAGTCAAGTTCACTCAGACCTGACACAGAGGAAGTGCTTGGATTTGACGTCATCCTCTTCAGCACCAAAAGACCCCTGATGCCAAGCACCAAGTGAAAGCAAAGAAGCATTGGTCCTCGAAGCATGGTTCCAGGAGTTCCGGGGCATATTGTCAGCATCTGAGAAGTGTTGGAGCTGTGAGGACCACTCCCCCTCTGTGGTGGCAGTACCAACCAGCCAATCTCTCTGAGGCTGGGACCCTGTGCTCAATTCAGCACAGACACCTTCACAGGCCCACCTTTACATGCCCTCCCCCCCCCCCCCCCCCCCCCCCCCCCACCATTTCCTACTCTTGAACAGATCCGGGCTTTGCTTCAGGAAATGCTAGGGCACCTTGTGGAATCGTCGACTCTGGAGCTGCTCCAGCTCATCCTGGAAGCCCATGATGTACCTGTTGGGTGGTCGTCGATACCAGTGCCCCGACAGATAATGGAGCTGGCATCATTCGATGCAGTCATCCTCTCCGGCGTATTAGGGGAGGAAGCTGTCACAGAGAGCAGGGGAACAGCTGTACCTCTGTGCCCACATGCTGGGCCTGGCCGTGCCAGCAGCCCAAGGAAGGTGAGAACTCATGAGTGACTTATATATTTATATTTCGCTATTCGTATCATTCCTGGGTGTCTGAGGAGCAACCTGATGACTTCTTGGAGGAGAGGACTTTGGACCTACCTTCAGACTCCTCCTCGCCACAGGAGAGGTGTAAATCCCCTCCAGAGTACCTCTCCTTTGCCAGTTTTTTTGTGGGAGATGACAGCCATCCTTTTTACATTGAAACTGGGCCCAGGGCTGAGTTAATGGAGATCCTGGACTGTGATTCTCTACCTAGGGAAGCTGTGAAGTTTCCTGTTCACAACATCCTTAGAAATGCACAGATGAGACATTGGGCAACCTCTCTCTGTGCAGGTCATTCCTAAGAAGTTGGAGACTTTGTATCGATGCCAGAAGGCTGTTGGATTCAAGAAGGAGCAACTGACCCACCATTCCATGGTGGTCTAATCTGCCCTCAATAAAGCTGGCAGTTTGAAGTCCCATGCCTTGGCTCCCCAGGCAAGGATGCTTGAACCCTGGAATCCTTTGGGAGGAAAGCTTTTCAGGCCTCAATGCTCATTTTCCACATCCAGACCTACCAGCTCTACGTGGTCATGTACTTGCAATCCTTGGTTGACAATGTTCTAGTCTCAACTTCACTAGCTGGCCAGTAAGCAGGAGCACAGAAAATATTTGGCTAGGGACATTTTTGATTCCTTTGTGTTTTATACCCCAATGCAATTGCTTCAATCCTTACAAGATCTGCTTATTCCATCAATTCACCAAAATTGCTTGAGGTGCATACATACCACAATTTTTTCAGTTGTAGCTTCTCAGTTTGGAATAATCTTCCATTGCCTCTTTGTAAAGAACGCTGTCTTGCAAATTTCAAATGTAGTCGAAAAGCCTACTTTTTCTATGACAGTTATTCTAGGTGATGCCTCACTTCAAAGCTTAGCGTTGGCTGGAACACAGAGGACTTTCTGTGAACTCACTGTATTTATGAATACTTTTTACGATGTTGCATTTTTTTTCTTTTCTTTGATTTTCTGTGAACCGCTCAGATGATGTCAATAGGTGGTATATCTAGTAAGAAAAACCTGAACCTTTGAAGTGGCATCTGGATTCTTCAAATAACCAACAAATGAGAATAAATGTAATTCAAACCACAAGAAATTGCTCAAGCACTCTACCCAAAATGGTTTGAAAAAAATGAGTGAATATAGACAATCCAATGGATTAAACTGGAGGAAAAGACCTCAGCAGTTGCAAGCCAATCTGCGTTTACCATAATCTATGACTGATTGGCTCAAATAGCGGTTCATGTATCATTCATAGGTCAATAAAAAAAGTGTCCACTATTTATACGGCTGCTTATTTTCATACTGGCAAATATTTCTCAAATATTGAACTCTGCATTATTGTAACTAACCATTTTACCATATCAATTAAAGTAAATGCTTATCTTGACATAAATGGTCTTAATAAAACACATGTTGTGTCCTTAGTCCCTTGTCCCTATGGTTTACGTTTCGCATTCAGGCTTCCTCAGGTGGTAACCTCTTGACAGCCAACAATAATGGCTCTGTAAAATAGCTCAAATTGTTCACCGCCACAGCATTGGCCTGGGGAGTAGTCTAGTACGCCAACTCAGAAATGCTATGCCAATGAACAATTTGAGCTATTTTCCAGAACCACTATTTATTGATGGGAACACATAAATGTTAGTTTTCAAGCGGTTGTTCCCTGAGGAAGCCTGAATGTGAAATGGCAGGCCACCATAGGGACAAGGGACTAAAGACACAACATTTGAAACAATTTTTTTAAAAATAGAGTTATATCAACAAACAAGGAAAAATAAGAGACATGCACAATTTCGTTCTTCTTCCTCTTGTTTCGGAGAAAACTGAGAACTTATCTTTTAGCAAAGTATGTTTTTGTGAACTTAGGAAACTGATATGTATAGTTACGCGTAAGTTACTTTTTTTTGGTACCTATATGATATGCTTGGGTGTTTTTGTTACCCGCCTTGCACCTATTTTTTTAAGGGATGTGGCAGTATACAGGCCTCTAGTATGGTGTAGTACAGTAGGAAATACAAAACTTTACTTTATGAACTATGGACTAGTTTCTATATATGGTGCCAAATATATTTCCGCCTAGGTGTATTCTGTAAATACCGTCACTTAAGTTAGGTGCAGAGCAGATATATTCTATAACCCTGTATGTAGATTTTTGAACCGCCCATGGCCATACCCCCTTTTTAGCAGTACACATTAGAATTTATGGACACCACTTTACAGAGTACACCTAGCAAGTTGTGGGTGTAAATTCTGATTAATGCAATTGGTTTCAGTAATTGCTTGTTAAGAGGCAGTTATCGATGCTGAATGACTTGTTAAGTAATACGACTGGATTTGCACACACAGTTTTGGTTTGTGCTATAAGGAATCCAGGGGTATATGTCTATGAAACATGGACACATGACTGGTTATGGAGAGGAGAACTAAAACCGAAAGATGAGAGATTGATATTTGGACTGGATTATAGCTGATATGGTTCACAATGAGCATATAAGATTGTAGACTTCCCTCTAAGAAATAAAAGGCATAGTATTTCAAATGAACCAAACTAAAAAAAAACTGGGAAATTGACATGTAGATTCTATGAGAAAGATCTGGAAACAGTTATGCAACTCATAGCTGGAGAATATGTGGAAAGGCAGAATAAGGTGGCATGTCTCATCCTTTGGAAACTTTCTGAACACATTACTGTGCCAGAAAAACACTGAGATCATGACCCTAAGAGAAAAATGGAAACCAAAGAGGTTATGATCACATGCAATATTCCCAATACTGCCTATCAAATTGAGAGATAATATCTTTAGATACCAAATAATACAGTCGGAGAACAAGAAAATGTGGCAGAAAGATACAGAAATGTTCCCCCTCATTTTGGGTGCCAGATTTGATTAAAACTAATTTTCATTTATGCCTTGATAAGTTTCCTTTACATGCTATGAACTCCGGAAGGAAGTTATTTAGTATTAGGCAAGTACTATGGCTTTAGCAGTAAATTTGAGAGACTGAAATCATATTCAACATACCCTGATTTAGGAGTTGGGGTCCTGTGATGGTGTGCACTCAGCTAACCTATTTGGATATATTGCTCACTGTTGAAGCAGATTTATAGGAATGAATGGATCAAAATTCCTCCAGGACGATATGAAAGATGGCTAATCTAAAATGTTTTCTGTAACTTAAGTTATTGCTGCTCATTGAGGTACCACCAGTTACTGAATAAAGAGTTCCCATTCTTTCTTTCAGTTTGTTGAATAAATAAGATATCCTTTTTTCTGAGTTATTTGCTCAATGAGATTTTTTGTTGTAGGGGTTTAGATTAAGATTTAATCATTTTTTTACTATGTTATGCTAAAATATAGGCTATCCTAACATTACAAACGTTCATGGAGGTCAGCAATTGTTAAGAACATGGGATCTTTGTTTCTTGTTTTGAAAGTTTGGTTATAATCTGATGTTTCAAGACCTATTTGGTTAAGGATTTGAAAAAAAGTCTTATTTTGGAGAGCTGAGTTTACTTTGAATTACCCTGGTAAATATAAGCTTAAGATGCAAGAGATTTTATATATTTTTGAGACCAGGAGTAATTGTCCACTTTATGGAAAACACTTAAATATTTCTTCTTGAAATAAACTTTATATCTCTGTCTTTACGCTGTGGTTTTTATATTTGAGGATTTATAGCCAGAATTGAATAAGCATGTTTTTTGTTGCCCTCCTGTTTGATCTTTTTTTTCTCCCTTTTATCTATTGTCATACACTGTTCAGAAGCACACTTAATTGATCTGCTCCTTTGTTTTATATTGGAACATTTTGGTCATTCTAACTTCTGATCTCAAGGTTGTTAGGTATGTCTTCATAGTCTAAAATAAAATGAATGCAAAATTTAAAAAAGAGGAGGTCTAAAACTGTGACATCATTAAATGTGAGCATGGAAAGCATCAAGGTCTGATTGCTGTGCAGACATATCAGAACTGTTCCAGGCTGTTGTTTTCCCAATCGGAAAATGTTCTTTTGGCCCTTGCTAAAGATAGGAAAGGGACGGGAGATCATTTCTTTGTGAGCAAAGCCCACTGTTGCTTCATGCCATTTCATCATTCAGGAGAAAATATTCCTGTTGGATTCCACTTCTGTAAGTTTGCTCATCTGAGAGAGTAGAATGATCTCTTTGTGCTTTGTATATAGATTGATTGGGGTCATACGGAACTAGATGGGAAGCAGCTGGTGTTGGGGAGTCCAGGATATTATATTGTAAGAATCTGGTGCTCATTGGGCAGTACACTTCATTCTCTCCAGCTGTATGAGTGAAAGTGTATAAACTGAGCCACTAACAGTGCATTGAGGTAGATAGTGTCACTTTAACACCAGTCTGATGGGCTCTCCTGAGCAGGTTTAGAGGGTCATTTTAGGAGCCATGTAAGCATATTAGTACATAAGTACATAAGTACATAAGTAGTGCCATACTGGGAAAGACCAAAGGTCCATCTAGCCCAGCATCCTGTCACCGACAGTGGCCAATCCAGGTCAAGGGCACCTGGCACGCTCCCCAAACGTAAAAACATTCCAGACAAGTTATACCTAAAAATGAGGAATTTTTCCAGTCCATTTAATAGCGGTCTATGGACTTGTCCTTTAGGAATCTATCTAACCCCTTTTTAAACTCCGTCAAGCTAACCGCCCGTACCACGTTCTCCGGCAATGAATTCCAGAGTCTAATTACACGTTGGGTGAAGAAAAATTTTCTCCGATTCGTTTTAAATTTACCACACTGTAGCTTCAACTCATGCCCTCTAGTCCTAGTATTTTTGGATAGCGTGAACAGTCGCTTCACATCCACCCGATCCATTCCACTCATTATTTTATACACTTCTATCATATCTCCCCTCAGCCGTCTCTTCTCCAAGCTGAAAAGCCCTAGCCTTCTCAGCCTCTCTTCATAGGAAAGTCGTCCCATCCCCACTATCATTTTCGTCGCCCTTCGCTGTACCTTTTCCAATTCTACTATATCTTTTTTGAGATACGGAGACCAGTACTGAACACAATACTCCAGGTGCGGTCGCACCATGGAGCGATACAACGGCATTATAACATCCGCACACCTGGACTCCATACCCTTCCTAATAACACCCAACATTCTATTCGCTTTCCTAGCCGCAGCAGCACACTGAGCAGAAGGTTTCAGCGTATCATCGACGACGACACCCAGATCCCTTTCTTGATCTGTAACTCCTAACGCGGAACCTTGCAAGACGTAGCTATAATTCGGGTTCCTCTTACCCACATGCATCACTTTGCACTTGTCAACATTGAACTTCATCTGCCACTTGCACGCCCATTCTCCCAGTCTCGCAAGGTCCTCCTGTAATCGTTCACATTCCTCCTGCGACTTGACGACCCTGAATAATTTTGTGTCATCGGCGAATTTAATTACCTCACTAGTTATTCCCATCTCTAGGTCATTTATAAATACATTAAAAAGCAACGGACCCAGCACAGACCCCTGCGGGACCCCACTAACTACCCTCCTCCACTGAGAATACTGGCCACGCAATCCTACTCTCTGCTTCCTATCTCTCAACCAGTTCTTAATCCATAATAATACCCTACCTCCGATTCCATGACTCTGCAATTTCTTCAGGAGTCTTTCGTGCGGCACTTTGTCAAACGCCTTCTGAAAATCCAGATATACAATATCAACCGGCTCCCCATTGTCCACATGTTTGCTTACCCCCTCAAAAAAATGCATTAGATTGGTGAGGCAAGACTTCCCTTCACTAAATCCGTGCTGACTTTGTCTCATCAGTCCATGTTTTTGTATATGCTCTGCAATTTTATTCTTAATAATAGCCTCCACCATCTTGCCCGGCACCGACGTCAGACTCACCGGTCTATAATTTCCCGGATCTCCTCTGGAACCTTTCTTAAAAATCGGAGTAACATTGGCTACCCTCCAGTCTTCCGGTATTACACTCGATTTTAGGGACAGATTGCATATTTCTAACAGTAGCTCCGCAAGTTCATTTTTTAGTTCTATTAATACTCTGGGATGAATACCATCAGGTCCCGGTGATTTACTACTCTTCAGCTTGCTGAACTGACCCATTACATCCTCCAAGGTTACAGAGAATTTGTTTAGTTTCTCCGACTCCCCCGCTTCAAATATTCTTTCCGGCACCGGTGTCCCCCCCAAATCCTCCTCGGTGAAGACCGAAGCAAAGAATTCATTTAATTTCTCCGCTACGGCTTTGTCCTCCTTGATCGCCCCTTTAACACCATTTTCGTCCAGCGGCCCAACCGACTCTTTGGCCGGTTTCCTGCTTTTAATGTATCTAAAAAAGTTTTTACTATGTATTTTTGCTTCCAACGCTAATTTCTTCTCAAAGTCCTTTTTTGCCCTCCTTATCTCCGCTTTGCATTTGGCTTGGCATTCCTTATGATCTATCCTGTTACTTTCAGTTGGTTCTCTTCTCCACTTTCTGAAGGATTGTTTTTTGGCTCTAATGATTTCCTTTATCTTACTGTTTAGCCACGCCGGCTGACGTTTAGTCTTTTTTCCCTTTTTTCTAATACGTGGAATATATTTGTCCTGAACCTCCAGGATGGTGTTTTTAAACAGCATCCACGCCTGATGCAAGTTTTTTACTCTGCGAGCTGCTCCTTTCAGTCTTTTTTTCACCATTTTTCTCATTTTGTCGTAATCACCTTTTCTATAGTTAAACAGCATTTTATGTGCTATAGAAGTGCCAGGGAGCATATGTGCATAAGATTAGGTGATCAGAAACACAGTGACTACTTTGTGATATATGCATAATCATTCCCGGTGAAAAGGGAGGAGGGGCAGTGAATGGGCGGGGCAGGAGTTGGATTGACATTTATGTGCAAATTCCTACTAGCACATACATGTATAAAGTTACCCAAAAAATTGCTCCTTCCTTAGAGCAGTTGAGAGCTTTGGGGAAGCTATTTTATAAAGATATGTAGGCACATATGTTCCCTTTGTAAACTAGGTGCAGCCTATGCATCAACGTGCCTCGACAATCTAGATGCCCTTTTATTTTAAGGTATTCACTGTCCTTGTTCAGGAAATAGAAAAACATTTTAATCTGCCTAGACTGCAGTCTAGCCATAGCCGTATGGTGAATGTGATCCATGATTTCTTTTTTCCCCTGTTTATACCATGTAGTAGATTACTGCTGCATTCCCTTTTTACTAGCTTCTCATTATTCTTAACTACCCTACTGTGTTTTTCTATTTATACCTATAATATATGTCTCTTCTAATATTTTATTCTCCACAACTAATGTTTCTTAAGAGGATAGGTTCAATTTCATGTTCAGCACTTACTGTTATATCGTGATGATACTTTGTAGGAAAAATTGTCTTTTCTGATGTCAAAAATTGGTGAAAAGGATTGCTGAATTAATGTGCGATTCCTTTCAGGGTTTATATTATAAGGAGCCTTATTGTGCCTCTAAGCACGCCTTTTCTTATGTCCTAGCTAACGGAGGTGTCTTCCACCTTCCTCTACATGTAAGTCTGCATAAAAGGGGCTGCTATAGAAACCAAAAGCATAGTCCCCCTATCAACAGGCAGAGAATATTTATCAGGGACCTTTGTGTTCCTAGCCAACTTGTCAATAATATGTAGCCATCGATTTCCCCCTCCTTTCCATCACCCTTCCATTCCTGTCTGCAGTACATTAGCATTTACATTTCTCCAAATTTGTGAGCATTCAGCAAGTGCAGAGTCAATATTAGCAAGCATTGTGGGGAAACAGTGCAAAGCAAGATAGATTTACAAGTTCTCCTTTGTTACACTCTCTCTCAAGCTCAAAGCATTTTCTAGTTGTACTAATGTCTTTAAGCTAGTGAGACTTGAAATGAATTTTTGAAACATAATGAAAAGTCTTAGATTCTGTGGTGTGGGAAGAAGGGGAAGCCTTCTCCTGTATTAGTGTACATCAGGAATTCACACACATTTTTGGTTCATTTTCAGATTTTTAGCTTTTTTCTGATTTTTGGATATGTCTTGGTTTGTTTCAAAGATTTGTTTTTATAGTTTATTTTGGTGTGTGCATGCAAATTCATAGGTTAATGTGCATTAAATCAGTGTACTAACAAATAGAATATATACTGACTGCACTTCCCATGTGTTCCATTTTGACTTTGTAGCCAGCACACCCACAATATTTGGGGCATAAGCTCGCAAATGCATTCCCCTTTTAGCTGTTAACATAGCTTGAGCATTGCAAATCTCTGCGCTAGGTCTTAAAAGAATCCTTTCTATTCATGCCCCTTCGTCATCCCCGGTTTTCCATTTTAAGACTCTTCCCTTTTTTAGTCTTAATGCCTCAAAAGATATTGACTGTGTTGATTTTTTTTTTACAGCCACCTGTATTGTAAACTAGTACAATTTTGTAATCTCCAGACTTCTCAGGAAAGCAGCAGATAAGGTGCAAAGGGGATTTTGCTGTCAAAGTTTAGCGCACGAGACAGTTCTTGATCTGAATGGCATTTATGCATGTCTGTTGTTACACTCCTCTAAACATTAATGCTGCTGATTTTTTTTCTCAGTGCTGAAACAAAATTATTTTTTAGTGTTTGAAGCTGACCGAAGGCTGTTCCCTTCTTAGCATACATGCTGTGTTCTTGTGATAGGAGCAGCAGGTACAGTCCAGTGGGTGGAATAGCAATGCTCCTGATTTTTCCAGCCCTCTGAGCAGCTCCATAAAGGGCTGCTAAAGCTCACCAATAGAGATTGAGCTCTAATTGCTTGCCTGAAGGGATAATATCTTTCTATTTCATCGTTTGAATAACAATGAAAAGGAGGAGGTGAGAAAAAAGGGCAGAAGAATGGGGGAGAGAAGAAAATTCTTGGCAGGTTGAAGGAAGAGAGGGAAGGTAGGAGATGGGGAGGTTTGGCATAGAGGGTAGATCTGGGAGTGTGTGAAAGATGGGAATATTATAGGGAGGCCAAGAGCATCCTTTCTTGGGTTTAGCTTATACCTTTTCAGTAGCTCGAGATGAGTTACCTTCAGATACGGTAGGTATTTCCCTGTCTCCAGAGAGCTTACAATGTGTACCAGAAGCAATGGAGAAAAGATTGAACTAGAGACAGGAGTTGGGGATTTGTGAGACAATTTCAAATGAAAGCAGTGCTTAAAACTAGTCAGTAGCAAGAAAACCGTACATCTTGGGAAATGTATGGAAGTAAGGCACTCTTTTTTCGTAACAGAAATGCTCCCTGGTTCAGCAGCTTTATTTATGATAGGATTTTACTTCGATCCAATAATAGATTTAACCTTTTCAGAAAAGACCTCAGCAAACAAGAGAGACCCTCTCAAAAGTGTGTTCCAGCTGCCACCTTCAAGAGGCATTCAGAATTGCACCCATTTAGTCATATAAATTGCTACGGGTAATTTTATAAAGCATCTTCTGTATATAAAGCATGGTTTACATGGGGGAAATGATTGATATGAATTTGCTTGTGGGTATGCACAGATAAAATTAGGTATACAACAGTATTGTGCCTCCTTTTACATGATCAACCTGTAGGTGTTCTTGGGGATGTAGATTTGTGTTGTATATCCAACTTTTATAAAAGACATAGGGGCCGATATTCAGACCACAGAAGTTAGCCAGGCTGCCTCTCGTGGTTGACGCTGAGCCTGGATATTCAATGCTGGGCCATTTCCGGAGACCAGCATTGAATATCTGTTTTACTTTTGGGTGTTTTCAGCTTCACTGGCCAAGTCAGTATTCAGCGCTGGCTGGTTAAGTTGAAACCAGTCAAAGATAGGCCTGCTATGTCTGTGGCCCAGAGTGGCCTAGTGGTTAGAGCACTGTCTTGCAATCCAGAGGTGGCTGGTTCAAATCCTGCTGCTGCTCCTTGTGTTAGTTTGATGGCCGCCAGGTAAGGAGCTCTGTAACGAGCTCCCGAAACCCCTAGGGAACTAAATCCACCCGAATCATCCTAGAGCATACCTAACCGGACCGGAGCTGAATCAGAACCACACCAGACCGGATTGGAGGACCACATGACAGCGACGGCCTCACTGAGTCCAACGCGAGTGAGTGACCCGAGACCGATCACGATTACCCACCCGCCTCGAGGCCACGACCCCATCCGGACTGAGGCCTAGCTGTGCCGAAAACGACCGGCCTCATCAACCGGAGGCCTGGCAGAAGCGAGCCCATAGCCCAGCCGACTGAGAGGACGCTCTACAAGGAACTCTGCAGGGCACTCTAAAAATCAGATGCCCAGCACTCTAGCGCCGTAAACGCCCTACCATCTCCCAATTCCAGACACACATCGGGCACCTAGCTGCATCCCAGGACTTGCACACCGCCAACACGCTCCCCGGCTGGAACGGCCCAGGAGTGAACCAGAGCAGAAAGGGACATTGCCCAACGAGGACCACCCAAGCAGAGGCCGACCCGAAAGGTAGCCTAAATCGCCAGCACTCCGACTGAGATCGCCGCGCCAGCCAAGCGGAAGTCCGCCTGAGCGCAGCCAAGATGCCGGCTCGCCTATCATAACCGCCCGCCTCTGGCATCGCTCCGAGCGGCGGCAACGAAGGAAATGCGGCGCTGATCTTCCACCGCTGAATGCCGCAACAACCGACAGCCTGCCTCGTGGCCAACCCGCGCCGCCGCAAACTGACACCCGCCCTCCAAAGATTGCTGGAGACCCTAGTGAGCAGCTTTCTTCCCCGAGCTCATCCCCGACACAACGGACCAGGCACGGATGCTGGTCAAGCACTGAAGCACACTCAACGGTCGCCATCTGCCACTGCTGACTGGCACCCACCCTCATGAACTTACCGGAGACCACCTCATGGCCGACTTCGGGGGCTTGCATAGACTGCAGCAGAAAACCTGCTCGTTACTACGGTGAACTCCACATCTCACGCCGAACAGGTAAAGGAAGGCAGAGAGGAAGGAGGACGCAGGGCCCAGTGAGGTCGGATCGGACCCGGTGGCGACCGCGTGGATGGGATAGGGCGCAACAGAACCAGGACCCGCAACAGTAGCCTGCTTGCTCCACCTTGCCTTGCCATGGCTGCACATATTGCTTTAACTCGATTTAATAACTAATGCTCTGCTTGCACTGCATGCTTGTACAAAAGGCCTAATTACTTTCAGCTAGATCTGGGAGTTTATACTCTGCACTGCTTACTTTAACAGGAAGACTTTAATTTAATTTAATTTAATTTAATCTAATTGCTCCCAGGTCAAGCTGAAAATTTATGCTCTGCTTTGTTTGCTTTAAATAGAGAGCCCTGATTGCTCTCAGCCCGATTTGGGAGTCTATTCACTGCTTCGCTTGCTTTACATAGAAGGCTTTAACTGATTCCAGCTAGATCCAAAAGTCTAAACTCTGCATTGCTTGCCTAAAATAGAAGGCTTTAATTGCTTTTATCTTGATTTAAAAGTTTATACTTTGCATTGCTTGTTTTAAATAGAAGGCTTTAATTCTATGCACCGCTTTCAACTAGGATTTCAAAGTCTATACTATGCTTTCATTACTTGACTACTAACCAGCTGAATATTTGCCACAGTGCCTAAATACAGATATGAATATCAGTAAAATACTCCTAACCATTCATTGTCTCACCACACTCTTACACGCCAACACAACACACAACACAGGTTACAATAACCCCAAAACACACAAATCACACAGCACTCACACACACACAATGCCCACCTTAAAGAACATCCATAATAACTTACCCACAACAAACCAACTCTACGCACCACCTACCAACAACTCACCAAACCAAAGATACAACAACCAACCAAAAGGAAAAACCTTCGAACATAAATACCACCAACAAAGAGAGGATAACAACAACAATAACAAATTTAACAACCGAAGAAATAGACAATTAATAAAAATAAACACATCAAACCCCCCCACAGACCCACATCGATCAATCCAACTAGGATACATCAATGCACGATCAGCAGTAAGTAACTCAGTAGACATACGCGACTGGATTACCACAGATAAATTAGACCTTCTATTTATTACAGAAACCTGGTTCCATAGCCCCACAGACCCCGCCATCTTAGAAGCATGCCCACCAAACTACAAAATCACACACTGGACAAGAAGTGGAAAAAGAGGGGGCGGAATAGCCATAATTTACAAGTCCGAATTCACCATCACAACCACGGGTGAATCTACCTCACCACAACTTGAAATCACATCGTCAAGAATTAATCACTCAAACCTAGTTGGACACCTCGATGCAATCTTATTCTACAGACCACCAGGAAAATGGAAAGACTCCCAAACACAACTCATGGACTTCATCTCGAATACGTGTTTATCTGCCACAAACATCCTTTTAATAGGAGACATTAACCTACACCTTGAAGATGACACCTCAACAGGCACACGAGAATTCAAAGAATTCCTAAAACTCTGGGATCTACATGCACCCAACACGCAAACAACACACAAAAAAGGACATACATTGGACATCATAACACACAAATTGGACCCGGACTCAGTTATCACACTCACCAACACAAGATGGACACCTACATTATGGTCAGATCACCATAAAGCAAATGTCTCCCTCTATTGGCAAAAAACACACATGAACATAATCAATAACCACCAGCGAACTACATACACCACGAGAGGAAAAATAGACCCCACAACATTTTGGCAAGAGATCTACCAGAACGAATGGTCAACCACTGCTGACACCATCCAATTCCTCCAAGAATGGGACGATCTATGTACAACAACATTAGACAAAATCGCCCCGATCCAAACCAGAACATCACACAGAAAAAAATCAAACCCATGGTTCACCGAAGAGCTGAAAAAGCTTAAAACACAAGTCAGAAAATTAGAACGTGCATGGAATAAAAAAAGAGATGAACAAACACTAAATGCCTGGAAACTACTTCGGAGGAAATACAAATATACCATAAAACAGACTAAGAGACTACACTACAAGACAATAATAGGACCAAACTACAAAGACACACATAAACTCTTCCACCTTGTGAACAAACTGTTAGACACCACACCAGTTACAAACAACAGCAAAGATATACCAGACGTTGACAGCCTTGCGAAATACTTCAAGGAGAAAATTATACAGTTACGACTTAAAATACCTTCCAGCCAAATCGAATACGCCTCACTCCTAGACTGTCTAGACCCAGAAGACGGCATATACCCAGCAGACAGAACCTGGACCGAATTCGAATTATTATCAGAAGACCTCATCTCTGATACACTTAAAAGATATGCTAAATCCAATTGCAAACTAGACATATGCCCAAACAACCTCATGAAATCAGCTCCTCAACAATTCATATCAGACCTAACGAACCACATAAACTTCATGCTACGAAATGGACTTTTCCCAAAAGAAAAAGGAAATATTTTACTCACCCCAATACCCAAAGACACAAAGAAAAGCGCAAGAGAGGGGAGGAAGTGACGTCACCGTCGGGTATGGAAGCCTGAATCCAGAGCTCCGTAGGAGCAGCGAAGAAATTTGCGCTATTTCCCGGTTCACTAACCCCCGAGATTGGCGGTTTTGAGATCAAAGATAAAGAGAAGGGATGGCGACAAGAAAACGGCTGGAAAAGTTCAAGTTCACCGCAACACAGAAAAACGAGGCGGCGAGCACGAGCCGCTCCCAGCAGAAAGCCAATAACAAAATGGTCGCCGCGGATTCTGGCTCCGAAATGGAGGACCCAGCAGAACAGTTAGAAAGCGATACCGAGCTGACGAAACAGGAGGTAGCGAGGTGGTTTAAAGCCTTAAAGGCTGAAATGTCGGCAGTTCGGAAAACCATCCGGGAGGCGGTCACTGACATCCAAAAAGAGGTGAGAGAGATCGGAGGCAGGGTGGAGCAGGTGGAAGATGTGCTGGAGCACGTGGAGGGAGAAATGGAGGGCCTGCGCACTGCTCTCACGATTGTGCAAGCTGAAAAAGCAAAATTGCAATTAGAGGTGGAAGACCTGGAAAATCGTTCCAGAAGGAACAATTTGAGATTTAAAGGGGTCCCAGAAACGGACCAGAATAAAGACTGTGCACAGGTGATCCGAGAAATTTGCGCTAGAATATTGGATATAGGTATGGAGGGGCAGGCCAATATGGAGGAGTCTGAAATAGGATTTGATCGGGTACATCGGAGTTTGGGCCCCAGGAGAGACCAGCAGCCAAGAGACATTGTTGTATGCTTTAAAGACTATACTATCAAAGACAAGATATGGAAGAAAGCTAGATCCCAGGGTGAGATACTCTGGGACAACAAAAAAATTTTGGTATGTCAAGATTTGGCGCTGGGAACCCTTCAGAGACGGAGAGAATTTAAAGAATTAACAACATATCTCCGGCAGTCTAATTTCAGATATCGATGGATCTTCCCTTTTGGTCTCCAGTTTACAGCGGAAGGGATAACCAGACGAGTGGTTACGCTAGGAGAGGCTTGGAAGGTCCTCACTGAGCTGGGATATACAAATCTGCCTGCGGCAGCTTCTGAAGGGAGATCAAGCATGCCAGCAAAGATAAAGAAAGAGTCATCCTGGCGCAGAGTGCGCCCACGAAGAGAGAACATTTCACAGCTAGCAACAGAGACAAAAGTAACCTGAATGGATGTGAGAGATATTTATGACTTCAGCTACCTCATGGGTTTGATGGGGTAATGTTAAAAGTATGGAAAGCAGTTGATGGGATTTGTAAAGTACTGGAATTGTTACAGGATGTCTATTTACGGAATGAAAGGGTTTTGGGAGTTAAATAGAAATTTGTGAAATAGGGGGGGAGGGGTCCGGGAACTGTTGTTATGGGGAAGAAGGTGATGTGCTCCGGCGGAGAGTGATTTCCTCATTACTATAGGCTGGCGGCTATTGGCACAGCCCAGCAGGGGGGGAGAGGGGGGGGAGGGAAGGGGATCAAGGGTATACACATTGGGTCATGGAATGTTAATGGTATGAACTCTCCACAGAAGAGAAGTTTGATACATAGGGAATTGCAGAAACTTAAGTGGGATATTATATTATTGCAGGAAACACACATTCAAAAGAGGGATGCACACCTACTTAAACATAGGGGATACAGTGAATGTATCTCACACTTTGATGCTAGAGGGGGCAAGGTGGGAGGATTGGTGATTTATATCCGTAGACACATCCCATTAGTAATAGCAGAGGTATATAGGGATACCCTGGGAAGGTGTTTGGCGATCCGGGGACAGCTGTATGGTAAGGATGTGACTATAGTAAATATATATGCCCCTAACTCAGGACAAGGAGAATTTTTTACTCGGATTTATAAGGAACTCTTCCAGTTCCAGAAAGGGGGGATGATTTTGGGAGGGGACTTTAACACCAGCACGACATCCATGGATCATTCAAAGGGGTTGGTTGATAAGTCCTCAGCCCACTGTGTACAGTTAAAATCACTTGTCTCCAATCTAGATTTAGTAGATGTCTGGAGGCTTAGGCATCCGAGCCAGCGGTCTTATACTTTTTTTCCCCACTCTCAAAATACTTATACAAGAATTGATATGGTGTGGTGTAGCCGGCAGTTGTGGGATCAGGTGGTAGAATCCCATATTGGGTCTATTTCTATTTCTGACCATGCCCCAGTGGAGCTTGAGCTCAAGGGTCTGACGGAGGAAAGGCGCCAACTCTTTTGGAGATTAAACGAACTGATTCTTGGGGATAGTAGGGTGCGGGAGGATATTCGACAGATCATTCAGAATTATATGTTGGTGAATGACACTGGCGAGGTTCTAGATAGTACACTGTGGGATGCCCTAAAGGCTGTGGTGAGGGGTCACCTCATTAAATGGGGAGCGCGGAAAAAGAGGCTACGAGAAAAGAGGGAACTGGACTTACGGGCACGATTAGTGAAACTAGAATGCTGTCACCAGGAGGGAGGTTCTGGGATAGTCCTGGGAGAGATGAGACAGTGTAGGGCAGAACTAGAGAAATTGCAAGTAGAACATATGGAGTTTCTACATACGAAACTCCAACAGAAATTTTATGAATTCGGTAATAAGTCTGGACGGATGTTGGCTAATCTTTTGAGGCATAGACAAAGGAGCCGCACCATAACAAAAATAAAAGGGGCGGGCGATAAGATGTATTATGGAGATGGAGAAATAAGAGATCAGTTTGAAAAATTTTATCAGAACTTATACTGTAGGGAAAGGGGGGTAGAGGGGGAAGAAATCAGGAAGAGCTTAGGAAAGCTGCGTCTTCCAAGGCTGTCAAGTTTGGAACGCAAACAGTTAGAGGCCCCATTTCATCTTGAAGAGATCCAACGGGTGATTAAGGGTCTCCAAGGAGGGAAGGCGCCCGGCCTGGATGGGTATTCTGCCAGGTTTTATAAGACTTTTGTAGGGGAGGTGGGGCCCATGTTGTTGAGGGTTGGGAATGCATGTTTGGCGGGCCATTCTTTGCCGGGGAGTATGCATGAAGCAGGGATCTCTCTGCTTTTAAAACCAGGAAGAGACCCAGCAGTGTGTGGCTCCTATCGCCCCATCTCTCTAATAAATCTAGATATTAAGATTTTATCCAAAGTAATTGCCGATAGGTTAGGAAAGGTTCTGCCTGCACTGATTCATACTGATCAATCTGGGTTTGTCATGGGGCGGCAGGTGGCAGATAACATTAGACGCTCCTTACATGTTATATGGGTAGCCCAACAGAGGGGGATCCCTGTGGCTCTTTTGAGTACGGACGCAGAAAAAGCGTTCGACAGGGTGGACTGGCCTTATCTATGGGAAGTTTTGGAACATCTGGGGTTTGGCCAGGGGTTGATAGGTTGGATACAACGCTTATACGAGAAACCCGTGGCAAGAATTAAAGTAAACGGGGGGTATACATCCGCTATTCAGATTGAACGGGGCACTAGACAGGGGTGTCCGCTGTCACCACTGTTGTTCGCAATCTCGATTGAGCCTTTGGCTCAGAGGGTGCGTGAATCGGTGGACATTCCAGGAATAATGATAGGAGGTTTTGAACACAAATTGGCGTTATTTGCCGATGATGTGTTATTTTTTGTAAACAACCCGGGGATGCATCTTCCTATATTGATGGCAGAGTTGGAGGAGTTTGGTAGGCTCTCTGGTTTTAAGATAAATTATGACAAATCGGAAATGATCGGGGTGTCTATAGCACAACCTAGGATGGAAGAGCTCTCCCGAAGTTTTCCTTTCAAACTAAGGAGGGATAAAATTAAATATTTAGGAGTTCAAATACCTGCTCAGATTCCTCAGCTATACCAGCTAAATTATATACCGCTATTCCATCAAATACGCAAGGATATGGAGGGCTGGACGGGTAAGTGGCTGTCATGGTGGGGAAGGATAGCATCGATTAGGATGAATATATTGCCCAGACTTTTGTTTTTGTTTCAAACATTACCGGTAGCAATCCCTGGGAGGGAGTTGAGAATTCTACAACAAGCTATAGTGAAGTTTATTTGGGGGGGCAAGGCTCCCAGGCTCAGCAGGAAGCTGCTCTGGCGTTCAACAGAGATGGGTGGGAGAGGGGTCCCGAGCCTTGAATGGTATTACTGGGCTGCACAACTGAAACTGATATCCATGTGGGGTCAGGAAAGATGGTTGGTGGTGGCACACATGGACCAGGAGATGGTGCAGCGGCATAGCCTGCAGTCAGTACTATGGGCATCTTCAACTTACCCCACTGTGGGCAGGCTTACTACCAACCCGTTTGTAGGGCATTTATTGACACTATGGGGTTCCCTTAAGTCACGCTTTTGGAAAAATAGAATCACATCTACATATGCTTGTATTCGGGGGGAACCTACATTTAGAGTGGGGCTGGGAAATCCGATAGCAAAGAGGTGGGCGGAGAGGGGCATATTGAGGTTTCGAGATTTATTGGAAGATGGGAAAATGAGATTATTTACAGAGCTCAAGGACGATTATGGGGTTTTAGATAGGGACAGATTTTTTTATCTGCAGGTCCAACATTATATTTACACACAAGGATGGCTAAGAAACGATCCAGAGGATTATGAGGTATTAGAAAACATGTGGGGCTCACTGGGAACAATGAGGGGAGTTATATCCAGGCTGTATAAATTTATAAGGGGAGTGAGTTTTGAGAAATGCTTGTATATGACTAAATGGGAAAAAGATTTGGAGAAGGAATTGACAGTTCATGAGTGGAAGGCCATTATTGTGGAAGTTAATAAGGCATCAACATGCGTGTTGTTAAAAGAAAATGCCTTCAAGGTACTCTCGAGATGGTATTTTACCCCATATAGATTGCATATGATGTTTCCAGGGGCCTCACAGTATTGTTGGAGATGTTCAACAGATGTGGGAACTTTTTTACATATCTGGTGGTCCTGTGGGAAATTACAAGTGTATTGGCAAACTATAACTGCAAAGATAACTGCCCATACAGGCAAGAACTTTCTATGTGAGCCTCAGTGGTGCCTGTTGGGCTTAGGGAACAGACGAGGAGTCAAATGGCAAAGACGTCTGAAGAGGATGAGTTTGACAGCTGCAAAGAGTGTCATTGCTCGGTTTTGGAAACAGCCGGTGGCACCAACAGAGCAAGACTGGATCCTAAAACTTTCCCTAATTGAGGAGATGGAGAAACTAACTGATAAACGGTTGGGAATTTATAATATGAATGATGAACTTTGGACACACAGAGCCATGACCCAAGTGAGTTAGTAATAGGTGTTTGATGGGGAGGGGGGGGGGGGGGGGGTGGGGGGGGATGGGGGGGGGGGAGAAATGAAAACTAATGTTTGTCTTTGCACATTTGCAGATTTATAGTTGATTGATAAAAGAGAATGTTTACGGTGAGAGCTATATAGAATTGTACACCATTGAGGAAATATTCAAGTGTATACTTTGTATTAAGGAAGATATGTTTATTCTGATGTTTATTAATAAAAATTATTGATAAAAAAAAAAAAAAAAAAGAAAAGCGCAAGAGAAATAACTAACTACAGACCAGTAGCATCCATACCACTAACAACCAAAATAACCGAAGGAATTGTAACTAAACAACTCACCAACTATCTAAATAAACACTCAATACTACATGATGCCCAATCAGGATTCCGATCTAATCATAGTACTGAAACAGTATTAATTACCCTGATGACCAAATTTAAACAAATGATTGCAACCGGCAACAACATACTCCTCCTACAATTTGACATGTCAAGTGCCTTTGACATGGTTGACCACGGAATCCTACTACACACACTTGATTATTTTGGCATTGGAGGAAACGTCCTAAACTGGTTCAAGGGGTTCCTAACCATGCGTTCATACCAAGTCACATCAAAGTCAGCCACGTCTGCCGCATGGACGCCTGAATGTGGAGTACCACAAGGATCACCTCTCTCACCAACCATCTTCAACCTAATGATGATCCCCTTGGCAAAACTCCTATCAAACCATAACCTCAACCCATATATATACGCCGATGATGTAACAATATACATCCCTTTCAAACAAGACATCAAAGAAATCTCCAATGAATTCAACCAAAGTCTACACATCATGAACACCTGGGCAGACGCATTTCGTCTGAAATTAAATGCTGAAAAAACACAGTGCCTGATACTTACTTCCCAATACAACACGAAGGAATTCACCGCTATAAATACACCAAAACTAAACCTTCCAATCTCAGAAACACTAAAAATCCTTGGAGTTACCATCGACCGCCACCTAACACTCGAAACCCATGCAAACAACACAACAAAAAAAATGTTCTACTGCATGTGGAAACTGAAAAGAATAAGACCATTCTTCCCAAGATCCGTCTTCCGCAGCCTAGTACAATCCCTCGTACTCAGCCATCTGGATTACTGCAACTCACTGTACGCAGGCTGCAAAGAGCAAATACTGAGGAAACTTCAAACAGCCCAGAATACAGCAGCCAGACTCATACTCGGAAAACCAAAATATGAAAGTGCTAAACCATTACGAGAGAAGCTACACTGGCTCCCACTCAAGGAACGCATTGCGTTTAAAGTATGCACACTAGTCCACAAAATTATTCACGGAGAAGCCCCAGCCTACATGTCTGAGTTAATCGACTTACCGCCCAGAAACGCTAAAAAATCATCCAGAACTTTTCTCAACCTCCACTTCCCTAACTGCAAGGGCCTGAAATACAAAGCGCTGCACGCGTCAACCTTTTCTTACATGAGCACACAGGACTGGAACGCGCTGCCACGTGGCCTGAAAACGATCTGCGAACAAACCAACTTCCGCAAATTATTGAAAACACATCTCTTTGAGAAAACTTACGGAAAGAACCAAAACACATAAATCCACACTCAATGTTCAGTCATACATCAACACATCCACTATGAATTTCCTATCCTGAAACCTCACCACACA
The DNA here is from genome assembly GCF_901765095.1 of Microcaecilia unicolor. NCBI lineage: Eukaryota > Metazoa > Chordata > Amphibia > Gymnophiona > Siphonopidae > Microcaecilia > Microcaecilia unicolor. Next base: position 96,320,786 of record NC_044036.1, on the reverse strand, counting down.
TATACCTCTACTCACAAAAATGTATACCATATGTTTTCTGTCATGATATATTGCCCCTTGGCTCCTCGTTGTTTCCTTCCAATGTCTCAACGTTCTTTTCCATCGATATATTCCTTAACGTTACTTTGATTTTGTCTCGTATAACTCGTCACAATGTAATCCATAACCGAATTGTAACAAAATGTATTTCCATCATTCATAATGTATTGTAAGCCACACTGAGCCCGCAAAAAGGTGGGAAAATGTGGGATACAAATGCAACAAATAAATAAATAAATAAAATCTTGGGCAAGTCACTTAACCCTCCATTGCCTCAGGTACAAACTTAGATTGTGAGCTCTCCTGGGAGAGAAATATCCAGTGTACCTGAATGTAACTCACCTTGAAGCTACTACTGAAAAAGGTGTGAGCAAAATCTAAATAAATAAACGTGGCCATCAAAGTTAGTTGGCAATGTGCTGAATATTAGTGGGCAGCCGGCTGTATCACACAATATAGCTGGTTATCCACTAAGCGCTGACCGTGAATATTCAGCAGAAGATAACCAGCTATCTCCTGCTGAATATTCATCGATAGCTGGTTAAGAGCTTTTTAACCGGCTGGGAGCTCTTCCTGGCCATTTAAATAGCACTGACTGACTGGGCGGACAGAATATACATACATTTACACCTTTGGAAGAGGTGTACATTTCTGTGAGATGGATTTGTGCACTACTACTGGTCACTGAAGGGTCTATATTGCCTTTATCTTTTTGGACATTTCACATAGGGGCATGGTTATGAAATTACCGCCCTTTAGGGTAGACTGGGACTGGGCCAGAAACGTAAATGGACGGCAGTGATATTTAGCTGATATTTAGCTACCATAACAATGTAAATATGGCAGTACAAATATCTGCATAAATTTGTACCTGCTAAGATATCTGTATAAAGTATGCACTCCCTGTATGCTTATATGCAAGGGTACTCTATTTTTATTAAGGCACCCTAATTTCAAAATTAGCACGTTTGTTTAAGGCTTTTTCTTTTCAGGGTTTTGGTTTGGTTTTTTTTTTTTTGGAGGGGGGGGGGTTATTTGGTTGGTTGTTTTTTTTTTTGTTTTGTTTTTTTTGCAAGTTTCTTGCACCACTAATGCCTGCAAGAACCTAAAAAGAAACCTTTAAAAACGTTTAAAAAATGAGTTATTTTAGCAATTAGTGTATCTTAGAAAAATAAACTGGTATACCACAAATTATATGCATAGATGCATTATTCCGGTTTATTTTTAACATAGACATGCAATTTGCATGCATTATATGCGTAAAAATCTGGTATTGCCTATGTATTCAGTAGTGGCACTTGTGTGGATTTTTCATCCCTATAAAGTTATACAGGTTATGCTATCCTGAATATTTGCTTTAAAATGTGAATGAAAAAATGTCTTTTACAATATTTACACTGATTTATGTTGCTCTTTGTCAGCCTGAGCTTTTTCAATAATCTAGAATGAAATAACATGGTACATTTTGATTTGGTGCTTCATTAATTTTAGCATATTTATCTCAAACTGATTTTCTCCTCTTTCAGAGCAAAACCACAGTGATGCTCAAGTATTCTTCTACCTGTGGATTGTGTTCTACTTCTTCAGTTCCTGCTATACCCTCATCTGGGACCTGAAGATGGACTGGGGTCTTTTTGACCGTAATGCTGGGGAGAATACGTTCCTTCGAGAGGAGATAGTCTACCCACAAAAAGTGAGTGAGCAGGAACTGAGCATTCAATCTTGTCTGATATATACTGCACATTTCTACTGAAAAGAATGATGAAGCAGTCACCCTCTTTATTAGCCATATCATTTCTTAAAGGTTTGGGAGTCATGCAGATGACTTACAGCATAACCCCTATGGAAAAAAAAATAGGTGTTAGACAACTGTTTGCCGTAGCTTGGAATATATATAGGTGTTAAGTGATTGAAGCTGAGATTTGTCCATCATTGAAATACTGAGTTGTCTCCCTCTTCCCAGCCCAAAGTTCCAGCTGCTTGATGATGAGATACTTCCATTATCTCTGCAGTCTAGCTTTGCCTTAAGTTGAATAAAAGATTTTTGCAAAGGATCTCCAGTGACCTCTGCTTCTTGCTCTCTATCTACAGGCCTATTATTACTGTGCTATCATTGAGGATGTGCTGCTGCGCTTTGCCTGGACCATCCAAATCTCCCTTACCACCATGAATGTCTTCCCTGGTGTGGGGGACATAGTTGCCACAATCCTTGCACCCCTCGAAGTTTTCCGGTATGGAAAAACAATAGAGAAACTGATGGAGTCATTTTGATCTCATCCTTTACTCTGCATAATTTCTGGAAGGGTGCACTCTTCAAGAGTTTCATTTGTTTATTTTTTTTCCCCTTTATAACAAGGCGGTTTGTGTGGAATTTCTTTCGGCTGGAAAATGAGCACCTGAACAACTGTGGTGAATTCCGTGCTGTACGTGATATTTCAGTGGCACCCATGAATGCCGATGACCAAACGCTGCTGGAGCAAATGATGGATCAGGAGGATGGTGTCAAGAACCGTATGAAAAGCAAACCATGGAAGCGCAGCCATAGTGTGTCTTTGCGCCGACCTCGCCTAGCCTCTCAGTAAGTATTATATCAGATTGAAAGAGCTGGGATCTGTATAAAGAATGCAGGAAAGTGAAGCGAGAGAGAGTTTGGATAAAATCTGCTTGGAGGGATGAGAGAATATAGTGGAATTAGCTCACACTTTTCTCAGTGAAGTACTGTGGGTTCCTTTTACAAAGGCACACTGAAAAATGGCCTGCGGTAGTGTAGATGCATGTTTTGGGCGCGCGCAGAATTATTTTTCAGCACACCTGTAAATGCCTTTGTTTTAAAATTTTTGCCGAAAATGGACGTGCGGCAAAATGAAAATTGCTGCGCGTCCATTTTGGGTCTGAGACCTTACTGCCAGCCTTTGACTTAGCAGTAAGGTCTCACGCGGTAACCAGGCAGTAATGGTCTACATGCATAAAATGCCAATTAACACCCGCTCGCCAGAAAATAAAAATATTCTCCGGTGCATGTGGCAGATGCACATCAAAAATGAAATTACCACAAGAGCCACATGGTAGCCGAGCAGTAACTCAAAATTAATGCACATTTGGGCACATGTAGGCGCCTACGCAGCTTAGTAAAAAGGGCCCCTGTATGTGTCGCTTTCGCATTCATCGGTGTGCAGGAGGGCATTTGATATTGTATGGCTAGAACCTATAGGCAGTGGTGCGAGACAGTCCACAGACCTGTGACTGTAGGACAGTGTAGGTTAGGCTTACAGAATTGGGTGTATAGTGAGTTTTTAAAGTCCTTTTTTATTGACATAACAGTGACATTCTGGCTATTTTATAGTGCTCTTTAGCAACTCTGTCTATGCAGGTTGTGGCCTCTCATCAATGCATTCAGGTTATACTTCATCTGTTCCTTTCTTGTATCACTCATACCATAGACCAATCAGGAGGCACTAAGTGCTCCCACGCTAAATCTTCATTATCCAGTTAATGTGCACTAATCTGGAAAACACTTCTGTACCCATGCCCCTCCCAAAAAATGTACAACCCCCCTCCCCCCAAGTGATTAGCGCGCGCTAATGGGCAAATTACCGCAAAATGCTGTAATGTGCTTTGCGGTAAGCCTTTTTTTGGAGTGCTATCCATGTGTTAGAGCTTAACACCCTTTAATCGAAGGGACCAAAGTTGGGTAGGAGGGAACATAAGTATGAACCTCAGAGAATTTAGCTGCCACTGGGTCACCCAGCCCCCAACTACTGACCTCACAGATTCAGGACTAGTACTATTTATGTCAAACCAACACAAAGAAGGTCCAAGTCTCCCGCAAAGCACATGTAAAACAACAAAAAGAGCGGAAAAAAAAAAACTAAACAGACCAGAAAAAAACCATACAGAGTAAGAGCACCAAAGAAGTTTTATTAGGACCCTACACGATCCGTGTTTCGGCCAACCGGCCTTCTTCAGGGGTCTTCAAATTGACGTATACAGAGCGCCTCCTTGATTCACAAGGAGTGAAAAGCATAAACGCCGGTGCTGTCTGGAATCGAACATGAGCGCATATGGTGCCCTTACTCTGTATGGTTTTTTCTGGTCTGTTTTGGTTTTTCTTCTGCTCTTTTTGTTGTTTTTACTAGTACTATTTATAGCAGGGCTTCCCAAACATACCCTCATTCCAGTCAGAACTCACAGTATATCCACAATGAATATCCATGAGAGAAATCTGCAGTCATTGGAGACTTGGCATGTGCAAATTTATCTCTTGCATATTCAGTGCAGATATTCTGAAAACCCAGCTATCCTGGGAACCCACAGCTAGGTTTTCGAAAGCATTTATTTTAGAGGTTGATGCCTTGAAGCTGGAGCCAGAAGCTATCAGGAGGAGAATTGCAGTCCCTGCAGAAGCTATCTGCTGTCCTGCTGAATGTGTGCCACGTTTTCAAGTTGTACCTGCAGATGTCAGTATTCTCCGAGGACAAGCAGGCTGCTTGTTCTCACTGATAGGTGACGTCCACGGCAGCCACCTCCAACCGGAAACTTCACTGGCAAAGGCCTTTGCTAGTCCTCACGCGCCGATGCGCACCGTGCATGCACGGCCGTCTTCCCGCCCGAACCGGCTCGTGTTCGTCAGTCTTCTTTTGTCCGCGCTCGGGACGGTCGTGTTTTGCCGCCATTTCGTGCCCCTCAAGTTGACCTCGCGCGTCTTTGCTATTTCCAGCTTTTCCCCGCGTAAGTTTCCTTTCACTTTCGGGACTGGCCTATTTGGCCTCGGTACGGGTTTTTTCTCCCTTCTTTTTGGTGCCTTTCATCATCGCGAATTTTGATTTTGCCGGCGTGATTTTTCCGCCCATGTCATCGAAGTCTTCCAGCGGCTTCAAGAAGTGCACCCAGTGCGCCCGGGTAATCTCGCTCACTGATAGGCACGCTTCGTGTCTTCAGTGTCTGGGGGCTGGGCACCGCCCGCAGGCCTGCAGTCTTTGTGCTCTTTTGAAAAAGAGAACTCAGGTAGCGAGATTGGCCCAGTGGAATGCGTTGTTCTCGGGCTCTTCAACGACAACAGCACGGGCATCGAGTGCATCGACGTCGACAGCATCGAAGTCTTCGACCTCGGCATCGACTGCATCGAGGCTTCTACCTCCTGCATCGTCTGTACCGAGACATCGAAAGGCTGCGTCGACGCCGGTGGTACCGGGACCTCCGCTATTGCTGATGTTGTCAGACGGTGGTGTTTTGTCTGGAGTGCAGGTGAGGGTTGTCCATTCCCCTGCTGGTGGCGTTGAACCTTCGGGTGGGTCTCCCCCTGCCCTGAGGGCTCCTGCGGTACAGCCCCCCCCCCCCCCCCCCCCCCCCCCCGAGATCGACCTTCTTCGGCCTCAGCCCCGAGGAAGCGATGGTTGGATTCTACGTCCTCGTCAGTACCGGGAAGCTCCGGTGACATGCTTCGCTTGAAGAAGTCAAAGAAGCATCGTCACCGGTCTCCTTCCCGTGTCGGTACCGAGAGCTCTGGGTCGCGGAGGCAGTCGGCACCCAGGAGGCATCGGCACCGGGAGGACCGCTCACCCTCTGTTCAGGAGGTGTCGATGCGCTCCCCCTTGGACAGCCCGGAACCTTCTCCACGCTCGGAACAAACTCTGACCTCGACGCCTGCATCGGCTTCCCAGTCTTTCTCCACAGCCGCTCTGCACGAGAGTCTCCGGGCCATTCTTCCAGAGATTCTGGGAGAGCTGTTGTGCCCTTCTCCTCCGGTACCGGGAGTGATTGCGCCACCGGTACCGTCGAGTGAGGCGACGGCTGGCCCCTTGCCCAAGGTGAGGTCTCCGGAACCACCGGCTATGGCCGCCTCCCAGGCAGACTCCCTGACGACGTCGGCGGAGGGAGCTTCGCAGGTGCTGGCGAGGGAGTCCACCTCTCGACGCTCCTACCGTGGCCGTATTTCCACGGAGTCGAGTCGGGCACGGCTTCAGATGTAAGTTCGTGAACTTGTGTCTGATACCGATGGTGAGGCCTCGTGGGAGGAGGAGGAGGACATCAGATATTTCTCTGACAAGGAGTCTAATGGCCTTCCTTCTGACCCCACTCCCTCCTCTGAAAGGCAGCTTTCTCCTCCCGAGAGTCTGTCTTTCGCGGCCTTTGTCCGGGAGATGTCTACGGCCATCCCCTTCCCGGTGGTTGTGGAGGATGAGCCCAGGGCTGAAATGTTTGAGCTCTTGGACTATCCTTCTCCACCTAAGGAAGCGTCCACAGTACCCATGCATCATGTCCTAAAAAAGACATTGCTGGCAAACTGGACCAAGTCATTAACTAATCCCCACATTCCCAAGAAGATCGAATCCCAGTATCGGATCCATGGGGACCCAGAGCTGATGCGCACTCAGTTGCCTCACGACTCTGGTGTGGTGGATCTGGCCCTAAAGAAGGCTGAGTTCTAGAGAGCATGCTTCGGCGCCCCCGGGCAAAGACTCCAGAACCTTAGACTCCTTTGGGAGGAAGGCCTATCATTCTTCTATGCTCATGGCCAAGATTCAGTCCTACCAGCTCTACACAAGCATCCATATGTGGAACAATGTGCGACTGTTGGCGGGCTTGGTGGACAAGCTCCCTCCTGAGCAAGCCAAGCCGTTTCAGGAGGTGGTCAGGCAGCTGAAGGTGTGCAGAAAATTTCTGGCCAGAGGGGTATATGATACCTTTGATGTTGCGTCCAGGGCCGCTGCTCAAGGTGTGGTGATGGGCAGACTCTCATGGCTGCGTGCCTCCGACCTGGAGAATAGGATCCAGCAGCGGATTGCGGACTCCCCTTGTCGAGCGGACAACATTTTTTGGAGAGAAAGTCGAACAGGTGCTAGAACAGCTCCAACAGCGGGATAACGCTTTCGACAAATTCTCCCGCCGGCAGCCTTCAGCATCTACCTCCTCAGGTAGACGTTTTTATGGGGGAAGGAGGGCTGTTCCCTACTCTTCTGGTAAGCGTAGGTACAGTCCTCCCTCTCGCCAGCCTGCGGCCCAGGCTAAGCCCCAGCGTGCTCGCTCTCGTCAGCAGCGTGCGCCTCAGCAAGGCCCCACGGCTCCCCAGCAAAAGCAGGGGACGAGCTTTTGACTGGCTCCAGCAGAGCATAGCCGACATCAACATGTCCGTGCCAGGCGATCTGCCGGTCGGGGGGAGGTTGAAAGTTTTTCACCAAAGGTGGCCTCTTATAACCTCCAACCGTTGGGTTCTTCAAATAGTCAGGCAAGGATACACCCTCAATTTGGCCTCGAAGCCTCCAAATTGCCCACCGGGAGCTCAGTCCTACAGCTTCCAGCACAAGCAGGTACTTGCAGATGAACTCTCCGCCCTTCTCAGCGCCAATGCGGTCGAGCCCGTGCCATCCGAGCAAGAAGGGCTGGGATTCTATTCCAGGTACTTCCTTGTGGAAAAGAAAACAGGGGGGATGCGTCCCATCCTAGACCTAAGGGCCCTGAACAAATATCCGGTCAAGGAAAAGTTCAGGATGCTTTCCCTGGGCACCCTTCTTCCCATGATTCAGGAAAATGACTGGCTATGCTCTCTGGACTTGAAGGACGCCTACACGCACATCCCGATACTGCCAGCTCACAGGCAGTATCTGCGATTTCAGCTGGGCACACGTCACTTCCAGTACTGTGTGCTACCCTTTGGGCTCGCCTCTGCGCCCAGGGTGTTCACGAAGTGCCTGGCTGTGGTAGCACCAGCGCTTCGCAGGCTGGGAGTGCACGTGTTCCCTTATCTCGACGATTGGCTGGTGAAGAACACATCCAAGGCGGGAGCTCAGCAGTCCATGCAGATGACTATTCGACTCCTGGAGCTACTGGGGTTTGTGATAAATCATCCAAAGTCCCATCTTCTCCCAGTACAGAGACTCAAATTCATAGGAGCTCTGCTGGATTCTCGGACGGCTCGTGCCTCTCTTCCGGAGACAAGGGCCAACAACTTGTTGTCCCTCGTCTCGCGGGTGCGAGCGTCCCAGCAGATCACAGCTCGGCAGATGTTGAGATTGCTGGGCCACATGGCCTCCACAGTCCATGTGACTCCCATGGCCCGCCTTCACATGCGATCTGCTCAATGGACTCTAGCTTCCCAGTGATTTTCAGGCTGCTGGGGATCTAGAGGACGTGATCCACCTGTCCACGAGTTTTCTCAAATCCCTGTACTGATGGACGATTTGGTCCAATTTGATTCTGGGAAGCCCTTTCCAAATTTCTCAGCCACAAAAAGTGCTCACTATGGATGCGTCTCTCCTGGGGTGGGGAGCTCATGTCGATGGGCTTCACACCCAGGGAAGCTGGTCCCTCCAGGAACACCATCTGCAGATCAATCTCCTGGAGTTACGAGCGGTCTGGAACACTCTGAAGGCTTTCAGAGATCGGCTGTCCCACCAAATTATCCAAATTCAGACAGACAACCAGGTTGCCATGCATTACATCAACAAGCAGGGGGGCACCGGATCTCGCCCCCTGTGTCAGGAAGCTGTCAGCATGTGGCTGTGGGCTTGCCGTTACGGCATGTTGCTCCAAGCCACATACCTGGCAGGCGTAAACAACAGTCTGGCCGACAGGTTGAGCAGGATAATGCAACCTCACGAGTGGTCGCTCAACTCCAGAGTAGTGCGCCAGATCTTCCAGGTGTGGGGCACCCCCTTGGTAGATCTCTTTGCATCTCGAGCCAACCACAAAGTCCCTCAGTTCTGTTCCAGACTGGCATCGGATGCCTTCCTCCTGGATTGGGGGGAAGGCCTGCTGTATGCTTATCCTCCCATACCTCTGGTGGGGAAGACTTTGTTGAAACTCAAGCAAGACTGAGGCACCATGATTCTGATCGCTCCTTTTTGGCCGCGTCAGATCTGGTTCCCTCTCCTTCTGGAGTTATCCTTTGAAGAACCGTGGAGATTGGAGTGTTTTCTGACCCTCATCACACAGAACGACGGGGCGCTTCTGCATCCCAACCTCCAGTCTCTGGCTCTCACGGCCTGGATGTTGAGAGTGTAGACTTTGGGTCTGTTGGAGGATGTCTCCCGTGTCTTGCTTGCTTCCAGAAAAGATTCCACTAAGAGGAGTTACTTCTTTTTATGGAGGAGGTTTGCCGCCTGGTGTGACAGCAAGGCCTTAGATCCTTGCTCCTGTCCTACACAGACCCTGCTTGAATACCTTCTGCACTTGTCTGAGTCTGGTCTCAAGACCAACTCTGTAAGGGTTCACCTTAGCGCAATCAGTGCATACCATTACCGTGTGGAAGGTAAGCCGATCTCAGGACAGCCTTTAGTTGTTCGCTTCATGAGAGGTTTGCTTTTGTCAAAGCCCCCCATCAAACCTCCTACAGTGTCATGGGATCTCAATGTCGTTCTCACCCAGCTGATGAAACCTCCTTTTGAGCCACTGAACTCCTGCCATCTGAAGTACTTGACCTGGAAGGTCATTTTCTTGGTGGCAGTTACTTCAGCTCGTAGAGTCAGTGAGCTTCAGGCCCTGGTAGCCCAGGCCCCTTACACCAGGTTTCATCATAATAGAGTAGTCCTCCGCACTCATCCTAAGTTCTTGCCGAAGGTAGTGTCTGAGTTCCATCTGAACCAATCAATTGTCTTGCCAACATTCTTTCCCCGTCCGCATTCCTGCCCTGCTGAACGTCAGCTGCACATATTGGACTGCAAAAGAGCATTGGCCTTCTATCTGGAGCGGACACAGCCCAACAGACATTCCGCCCAATTGTTTTTCATTTGATCCCAACAGGAGGGGAGTGGCTGTGGGGAAACGCACCATATCCAATTGGCTAGCAGATTGCATTTCCTTCACTTAAGCCCAGGCTGGGCTGGCTCTTGAGGGTCATGTCACGGCTCATAGTGTTAGAGCCATGGCAGCGTCAGTGGCCCACTTGAAGTCAGCCACTATTGAAGAGATTTGCAAGGCTGTGACGTGGTCATCTGTCCACACATTCACATCTCATTACTGCCTGCAGCAGGATACCCGACTCGACAGTCGGTTCGGGCAGTCAGTGCTTCAGAATCTGTTCGGGGTTTAGAATCCAACTCCACCCCCCTAGGCCCATGTTTATTCTGTTCCAGGCTACACTCTCAGTTAGTTGGATAAGTTGTTAGGTCAATCTCAGTTATGTCCTCGCCGTTGCGAGGCCCAATTGACCATGTTTGTTGTTTTGAGTGAGCCTGGGGGCTAGGGATACCCCATCAGTGAGAACAAGCAGCCTGCTTGTCCTCGGAGAAAGCGAATGCTACATACCTGTAGAAGGTATTCTCCGAGGACAGCAGGCTGATTGTTCTCACAAACCCGCCCGCCTCCCCTTTGGAGTTGTGTCTTCCCTTGTCTTTGTCTTGCTACATACGGTACTGACGAACACAAGCCGGTTCGGGCGGGAAGACGGCCGCGCATGCGCGGTGCGCATGGGCGCGCGAGGACTAGCAAAGGCCTTTGCTAGTGAAGTTTCTGGTTGGAGGGGGCTGCCATGGACGTCACCCATCAGTGAGAACAATCAGCCTGCTGTCCTCGGAGAATAACTTCTACAGGTATGTAGCATTCGCTTTTTGGGAATTCGATATTTCCTGACAGTTTTGTGTTTTACTATGTTTATTGTGGTCTACCTTCTTTACTGGCTTCAATCTGACATTTGAATGCAAGGGTCCAGCAACACTAGGGGACCCTTTGTATTCAGATGTGTTTAAGAAGCACTGTCTTCTTGAAGGGCAGGGGCCAATCTTAGCCCCAGTGAAGGAAGTTCTTTGAAGGGGGGATTGATCATTCCTTGTGCAAGTTGGGGTTTATGATTTATTAACTTAATAGACATCAAAGTGGTTTACAACTGAGAAAATACGGAGAAAACACTGAATATAATAATTACAATAATCCATGAAGAAAAGCAAATGAAACATAAACCACTGACCACCTCCCTCTGGACCAGTGCAAATAAAGCAGCACTATTCTGTTGCAGCTATACTGGTCAAAGGGTTTTGTCTTCACCTCTCCCTTCTGAATTACACAGCCCCCTCTCTTCTCCCCTCTCCCCAGAAACCTACTGCTTACATAACTTAAAGGCAGCTCTGGATCCATCCTTCCATCAACACTCAGCATCTCCCTCTTATTGTCCTTTACCCTTTGCCAGCATTCCCCTCCCACTTCCTAGTATCGCCATCTTTCCACCTCCAGATTAATGGTTAGAGTAATGGGCTAACAGCCAGAAAAGACAGAATTCAAATCCATTGCAGCTGCTTCTGACCTTGGGCAAGTCACTTAACTTTCCATTGCCTCAGGTACAAACTTGTGTGAGTTTTCCAGGGACAGGGAAATACCTGGTGTACCTGATTGTAACTTGCCCTCAGCAACTACTAAAGGCATAAGCTAAATGCTTTCTTCCATTCATGTCCAGTTTTGGCATACTCCTCCCCCACCCCAAATCTTGTTCTTTGTTTCTCTCCTGCAGTTAAAGGTCAGCATTTTTTCCCACCCTCCTCCACACAGGCAGCCATGGGCCTGCTCGCTTCCTTCTGTACCTATGCACAGTATTAGTATCACATTAGCCTTAGTACCCTGCTGAGCATTCCTCTCACACTCATGGGCCGATGATCAGAAGCAAACACAGGTGCTAGAGGCTATTAGCACCATACTAGCTCACACGTTTGCTACCGCCCCATGATCAGAGCGCTTGTGAAACAATGCGCTCATGGGCTCTGACCGTAAGTAGTATGCAAGTGCATGCTAAACAGGGCTGTTAGCACAAATAACATGCAAAATGCATGCTAAACATATTCCTCCCCAATGATTAGGAGGCAGCTCGCCAAACATTGGTGCGCTGCACATGCCAAACCCAACACCAGCTTGGAGCTGACGTAGGTGGCCCAGCGGCCGCAGACTCAAGCTCCCCCCCCCCCCCACCACCAAAAAAAAAACCTGGTGGTCTAGCAATCCGCCCCGGTAACTTAATGGTGGAGGAGGGAGTGTAGTAGTACATTTCCTCCTCTTCCAGCGCTGCCTTGAAAATGGCAGTGCCCTGCCCAGTACATTCTTGGATGCACTGGGTGGGGCTTCACCACCATATAGTGGAGAAACTCCCTTGTATGATGGTGAATCCCCGCCCAGCACATCCCAGGATGCACTGGGCAAGGCTGGGCACCGCCAGACTACCAGAGTTTGTTTTTTTTTTGGGGGGGGGGGGGGGGAGATGGGTGCTTGAGTTTGCAGCCACTGGGCCACCAATGCGTTTTTGGAGAGATGAAATGTCATGGGGGTCGGGGCAGCTGGAGCTCCACTGGACCTCCACCCCCCCACCCCCCGTTTTGCTGGCTTGGGGTGGGGGTTCAAGGGGGCACTAGGCCACCAGGATCTTGTAGTTGCAGGTGGGTCTGGTAGTCAGGACCTCTTGCCCCTGTGTTTGACAGGTCCGAGCTTTTGACAATTCGGACCTGTCAAGCAAGTGCGGGAGGATTCAGGCACAATCCTCCAGTACTTTACCCTATGATTAGAGATAATAGCATGCATAAATTTGCATGCTATTATGCGTTGCAGCGCTATTTTTAGAGCGCTGTTTGGAACAGTGCAGGGCTTTTGATCATCTGCCCATCAGTCCCCTTCTACCAGCAGACTACATATTTGCCTACTTCCTCCCAGTGGTGGCTCTTGGCGAGGTTTTCACTAGCTCATTCTTCTAACCCGGCATAGATTTCATCTCTAGTCAGCAATGGTTGTTCATAGTTTTTTACCTCATTCTGTCCTGATATTGTAGCCTGTACTTTTCCAAATGGAGACTGAGACGTAATCATATACCCAATCCTGGAAAACTATTAGGTCAGGATATAAATGCATATTCTTGATTTTTAGCATTCCCCAGATTGATGGCATACCCAGATGGCAAATTTTAGGTGGGCCAACAGGTGGAATGGGGGTGAGCACCACATATTCCCTTTCTACCTTCTGCCCACTCTTGGTCCACTGAAAAATTAAATACCTTAGATGGCACAGTTCTTCATGCCCTGCCAGCTAAAGACATCCGCAGCATACCATGACAGTCAGCAGCAGCACTGTCCCACCACTGATGCCTGTTCAAGAACTGAGCATGTGCAGGGTGCGCCAACATCAGCAGCTGGGAGTACTGTTAGTAGCTGCCAGAGTTGTCTGACAGGCATTATGACAAGCTGCAGATGTCTTTAGCTGGTGGGGCTTGGGGAAGTCATCCCCATTTTAGACTTTTTTTTTTTTTTTTTTATGAACTGAAATCAGGTGATGGTCAGCCACACTATTTGTCTCTTCACACTATAGGGGATAGTTATTAAATGTTCCTAATTTAATCTCTGCTTCAGTCAAGGAGGAGTGGTTGGATATATTTGGGCTGTAAAAGTTAGTTGGCCAAGATAATGCATCTGCCTTTGTGATCTTAACTGGGGATGAACAGTGGGGTGGATGGAGCTATAGATGCAGGAGAATGAAACTAGTTCTCATTTCTTCTTAACATGTGATTTTGGTTTCTGCCAGATACTTGTGACCTGGCTTGGCCACTGTTTGGAAAACAGGTTACTGGGCTAGATGAACCATTGGTCTGACCCAGTATGGCTACTCTTATGTATGTTCTTTTTTTTAGGTCAAAAGGTCGTGATGCCAAGGTATTGATTGATGATACAGATGATGAAGCCTACACCTGAAATTTTGGGCAGAGCTCAGTTCCGAACCCTCTGTCCTACTTCTCTTCCTTCCCTCCCTCACCCCCACCCTCCAAACACTTGCAAATCCACTGAAACTCGCTCTGATGAGCTTCCGGACCGGATCCTATGGACTCCAGACAAAGCTCACTGTGTTCTATAGGAGTTTGTTTTTTTTCTATTTTTTAAATAAATATTTTCATCATTATTTTGCCAATCAGCGAACAGTTGAGCAAAAAAAAAAAAAAACCAAACACAACAGCGACAAGTGATTGTTTACAACGGAAAACAGAAAATAGTTTCTCTCTCTGGATCAGGAACAGGGAGAGGGATGGAGGTGACACCACTTGGCTCCTACCTACCCGGTTTTGACTGGTTGAAAACCGGGCTTAAGTGTATTTTTCTTTCTTTCTTTTTTTTTCTTTTCTTTTCTTTTTTTTTTTTTATTTGTTGGTTGCTTTAGTTTTTTTTATTTTTGTCCTAGCGCTGTCTCTCTGGGAGCACTTGCCGGGAGAGTGCACTTTAAACAGTTTCTTCAAGAACAGACACTTTAATTTGATGTAATTTTTCTTACAGTTTTTATTCTCTGTTGTAAGAGGCCTGCTGTATTTGCATAGTTTTCTTTCTCATTATTTATAATAGTCTGAAATCCTTCAAGACAGCATCAAAGTCTGCAATTGTTATGGTGGGGGAGAGTATGGAAGGGATAGAGTGTGGGGCTGGGACATGGCATGTGTGCCCTTACACTAAATAGGCACACACCCCTCCTCTTCAATTTGATTTTGTGAAACCAGAGTTCGTTATTTGTTTTTGGTTGCAGCTGCCATTTTACAAAGTTCTTACCCCTCCCCTGCCCCTCAGACATGCTGAGTGGCATCTTTACCCTTTTCTCTGGCATGTCAGGATGAAAACTACAATGGTTCTACAAACTTCCTGTTGTGGTTTGCATTGGTTCAAAACACCCGGCTTTATGTAGCAAACTACTATGGAGGTTCAGCTTTTAAACCATACTTATTGGAAAAAATATAAGTATCTCAAAAGTTTGAAAGGCCTGGTATAAAAACATTTCTAAAAAATTTCTTAACCATTCAGACTTCCTGAATAAAAGGAACTGAGAATTTAATGCAGGGTGGTTGTTGAACATTACTGTCTTTTTCTGTGCTGACCAGGCCAGTTTTCTGCAGGAGAACCTCTCCATGTTTGTTTACTAAGTATAGAAGATTACCTGGTGATTAGCGTAGCTCTGCTAAGGAAGAGGGGGAATATGCCATTAATAGCAACAAGCTAGGAATGAGAAACCATCCTCTTAGGAACTGGGCAGGCAGTTTTCATTTATCTCTGGAAACAAGCAGGAAACAGAAAAGTCTGGGGACAACAAGAAGCTTACTGTATGGTAAGGGACCGATGCACAAAGCTTACCGTTCTTACAATATTTGCTTTAGACTGGTTGTAGTCGATCTAAAGTGAACGTTATTTAGTGCGTAATGCACAAAGGGATTCTGTTTCCCTTTTACTGTACCTAGGGTTACCATATGGCTCCAGAAAAAGGAGGACGGATTGAACCAGCCGGATTTTACTTCCATTGCTTTCCATTGAAAGCAATGGAAGTAAAACCCGGCTGGCTCAATCCGTCCTCCTTTTTCTGGAGCCATATGGTAACCCTAACTGTACCAGCTACTGATAGCCGTATGCAAATATATTACAAGCTCATTAGTATTAAAATGAGCACTCCCAGCGATGCACAGATATTTCTGTACCTTGAGCACCTACCTTTAACATGCAAAATTTTCCAGCAGGTCTGGAGCTGTCAGTGTCTGGTAGAGCAATCTGCTTGCACTACAGTTTGCTGAATGTAGAGTACTTGTGTTAAATTGCCCAGCCCTCTGCAGAGGACCAGCAACCCCCCCCCCCCCCCACACACACACACAAAAACACCCCACTTCAACTGATGATTTGCGGACAAAGCATTTTCTTTGTAAACTTATCCCACCCCCAAATTCTTAAGTTACCGCAAACTGTTTTGCAATAGCCTTTTAAATGAAATAAGCTAAAAAAAAAGTTTTAACTGGTCATGTGCACAGTAGGAATGGAAAGCCGAACTTTGAACGTGGAAGTGCGTATGCAGAATATCGTCACTTACCGAGAGACTGTTCTGCGCATGCGCTAGGCGCTTTCCCTCTTGAGCCCCTTACAGATTTTCCATGCATCTCATATGCATGCAGATTCCTTTGGGCGTTAGTTGCTGTTTCAAAATCACTAAGTTCACCAGTGGATATAAACGTGCACGGTGTTTAACGGCAATTTTTGTGCATCGAGGCCTAAGTAAAATTGTTTTCTCTGCACTTAGTCATGCTTAACGGTTGCCCATTGGATACAGGTTTTATTCTCACCATGAGTGAAAAGATATTTCTGTAATCTGAGTAACAAAACTAATGAATAGTAAGAATAGATCATGCATCTAATGGAAAACATTACATATTCTGTGTACACATTACATATTCTGTGTACCATGGCTGATTGTAAATGTGTATGTGTGTATAGTGTGGGGTCTGTGTGTATGAATTTTGTATATGAATTCAGACAACCATCACAAATCTTCTGAGACTTGAGGAAACATTGAATAAGCTTTTAGTATACTGCTCTAGTATTGAACTGCAGTGAACATCAGAGGATAAACCACTTAAAGTTAACTCACAAGGTGACATATCCACATTAGGCATTAGTTTGGCATTTTGGTAAATGTATGGCATAAGCAGCCTATACTAGCCAACCAATAAAGCAGGGAGGAGTTTTCATGCAGCTTCTGGCTTTACCTCTTCTGAATTAATGTTTCAGGAAAAAAAGAAATTCTCTTAAACATTTGCCTTAAATTATTTTTGTATTCTTTTAGAAATATTGATGTGTTTTCTACCAGTAACACTTTTCAGTGTGTGCAGTTCAAGGAAACTAAAGGAAGAGGGAAAGCCTTTATGCTTCTGCAGATTTTCAATTCAAGTTAAGATTCTTCAGGCCATACCTTGTGAGCACTTCCATTTCTTCTTTGTTGGGTGAAGACACTGGAGGAATACTTCGTAAAGACATAACAGATGCCATCTTGTGTCAGACAGAAGGTCCTGTCTCTCCAAGTGGCCACTCTGGATCAATAGAAGCAGCTGGCAGACGCTAATGGTAAAGTCCATTTCTTGTGTGCTCCCAGACATAAGCAGTGGATTTCCCCAAGCCTACCTGGACTATAATTTTTTATGGACTTTTCCTTCAGGAATTTGTCCAAATATATTTTAAACCTGGCACTCAAGGACTTGAAAAAGAGTTCAGTTGT
This sequence comes from Microcaecilia unicolor, assembly GCF_901765095.1. Lineage (NCBI taxonomy): Eukaryota > Metazoa > Chordata > Amphibia > Gymnophiona > Siphonopidae > Microcaecilia > Microcaecilia unicolor. Next base: position 96,303,782 of record NC_044036.1, on the reverse strand, counting down.
TAGACTCATGGATGCAAGTCCTTTATTTGCGAGTAGCAGTGTCATGCTGAGAGAATAGAGACTTGAAGGAAAAATTGTATCAACTTGTAGACAATTTTTCTTAGTTTTTCTGTTTTGTATTACAGTTGCTTCCTATTCCCTGAATTATTGGAAATGAATATTTTTAAAATTCTTTACATAAACTTGCCATGTAAGCTTTACTGCTTGTGTCTCACCTCGTGAGTACGGCAAATCTGCTGGAAGGCGACATACAAGTTGTGGCATCTTTGTAGGTGTTCATAGCTATTATTGAATCCACTTAAGTCATAGTAGTACCTGAGCTTTGGAGACCAGACAGGTCCCTGCTCGAATCTGAAGAAACGACTTATGTAAGTCTTACAGAGAAAATGTGACAAAATGAAGACTGTTAGGCCAACCTTGTCTGGCCTTCTGCTGCAGTAGATACTACCCAGTCTCCTCGAAAATGCCTGTACTCCAACATCTTGTTGGCCCAACTGAAGCTATCACTGCATACAAATATTGCCAGTTTCCCCAGGACCAATACAGCTGCTAGAAGTTGTGAGGAAACCCTCACTTCTTTTCAAGAAAATCTGTGGAGATTTTCATTCCTGCACTTTTCCTCTTCTCTTGTGCAATATTGGGACTCGTGCAGGAACTCTCAAATGCTGCTGTGAGAAATGTGTTCAAAGTAGAATGTAGGGGGTTTGGATTTAGCTCATGCCTTTTTCAGTTGTGGTTCAAGGTGAATTATGTCCATGTGCAGCAGATATTTCCTGTCCCCTAATACGCTTACAACCTAAGTTTGTATCTGAGAAGTGGAGGGTTAAGTGACGTGTCCAAGATCACAAAAAGCTGCAGAGGGATATGAAATGAAAACTTAAAATAAATGAAATTAAGTTTGAAATTTGTAGTAAGATATTAGTCAACCTATTAGTGGTTTGCTTTTCACGCTTTGTTCCCTTTGTCCACCATTGTTTTTTAATTCGTATCTGTGTGGTTTCCTCCCTGGCTCTGAACATCTGCTGCCATCTTTCTGCTATATTTGTTTCTGCTTTCCTGTGACATAGGTGATCATTAAAATCTGTATTTTTCACTTATGGAGCATAGAAGTGTGAGAAACACCTGAAAATTTTCTCTTGTCCTCACTACCTGTTGCACATGAAACACACCATGCTTTATGGGGCCCTTTTACTAAGGTGCACCCAAAAGTGGCCTGCACTGATGTAGGCGCATGTTTTGAAGGTGTGCTGGTCCATTTCCTCAAGCACCTGGAATAAAAGGCATTTTATTTTCTGTGCTGGAAAATGGACCTGCGGCAAAATGAAAACCAGGGCATGTCCATTTTTGGTCTGAGACCTTGGTGCCACCCATTGACTTAGCAGTAAGGTCTCACACGCTAACCAGGCAGTAAGCGTCCAGTGCGCGTCAACTGCTGATTACCGCTGGGTAAGCGCCATGCAGTAGAAAATAGAAAATATTTTTTACCGCATGTTTTGTGCACACACCAAAATGGAATTACTGCCTAGGCACCTACGCACCTTTGTAAAAGGGCTCCTTAATTTTTAAACTGATATATATAGATAGATACACACACACACACACCAGTACGTACACTGACTTTCAAAATAATGGGACCCCCTTTTATTTTTCTCTGTAACAAATAAATGGCTGAGTGTTCAATAATAAAACTTGGGTCAAAAATAGGCCTATGATAGAGCTATAAAACATGCAAGAAATGTGAAGTAAGATAAATATTCTTTGCAAACTGTGATGTAATTATGACCTTATTTACAGTTGGTCAGCCTGGGTTTTTTGCTAGAAGATAAGCATATAATCACATTTCTGAGACAATGTTATGGAACAGAAGTTTCTTAAAATGTTTCCTAAAAGCTATACTGTACTTGTACTGAAGCAACTTATTCACAAAATCGATATTGTCAGTGATTTGAAATGCTGCACTGGTAACAGTCGACCCCCCCCCCACCCCCACCCCAAGTGCACACACTACCAATATCATTGATCAAGTTGAAGATCTGGTATTAAGTCCGGCAGACCCTTTGCAAGCCTACTTCATACAAAGACATTTTGATCACGTACTTTGTCAGTGCAAATAACTCAAATTTGGCAGATTTTTATATGCGTATTGATTTTGAACTTAACATTCTTACCATTCACCTTTATGGTGTTCATTTATTCATGCCACATTTTAAAATATCTTTTTATGTAATTTTTGCAAAGAATATTTATCACACTATGTATTTATTGCTTGATTAATTTTAAGCTCTATTGTGAGCCACGTTTTATTGTACACCCAGCCATTTGTTACAGAGAAAATCAAAGGGGTCCTGTTACTTAGAAGACACGGTGTATATGTCAGCTTTGTGAATCCATGTTTTGTTGATCTTCCTGTTCTCTCTGTTTCATGATCTTTTCAGTCTGAGGTTGGACAAAGCAGCAGATATAATGGAAAATTACCAAGAAGCTAGTCCTGGTCTCGTTTTTTTGGAGATAGATTTTAGCTGTACCTCCTAGCACAGCTAAAGACGTGTATTATTTATTTTAGAAAAGATTTATCAGACTCTATTTTTCATTAAAGAAAAAAGGTGAGGGTTGAACTGGGAGAAGACACGTTTAAAAATATATATGTAATTATTTTAGCCAAGGCATGACATTTAACAAGCACACAAATATATGTGATAGAATTCTAATTTTATCACTGAAGCTGCTCTTAGGATAGGGAGGCAAGCACTTAGGGCCTCTCTTACCAAACCCACTAGCAATCCCAGCACAGCAATGCCAATAAAGCCCATTCACTTTGAATGGGCTTCGTAGGCATTGCCGCGTGGGAATCGCTAGTGTGGTTTGGTAAGAGGCCCATTAGTGTTCTGGACATGCTCTTTGCTAGACTGTCCCTTATATTGGAGAAAGGCAACATAATATGTGAAATTAAGCAGTGCATCACAAGTGTAGGGTGTCAAAGATGATATTTACCTGGGATATTTCTAATTTTATTGCCAGTACACATGCATTTTTGTGCATCGAGGCCTAAGTAAAATTGTTATCTCTGCACTTAGTCATGCTTAACGGTTGCCCATTGAATACAGGTTTTATTCTCACCATGAGTGAAAGAAGATATTTCTGTAATCTGAGTAACAAAACTAATGAATAGTAAGAATAGATCATGCATCTAATGGAAACATTGTTCAGTCATCAAACTGTATTTCTGAATGACTGTTACTTTCTTGCCCTTTAGGATTATGCTTTGTGCTTATGAGACTGTAGGTGGTGATTTAGTGAGAAATACCTTAGCAGCTTTCACTAAGTGAGTTCCTCAGATACGAAGGAAAAGTGTCTGTAGATAAAGTTTAGCATATGGGGTATGTTTGAGTGTTCACATTTGTATCTCTTGTGTGCTAGTCACTGTCCCATCATAATCAAAATTATTTGCAGTGCCTTTTGAGGTCACTTGGTACTTGATTACAGTTTCTTAGTCTGTTCCTTCATTGCCCCAGCCAGAATTGTCCTTTAGGAATTTTAATTAGGGGCCTTATATACTAAGCTTCTTTTCCCATAGTGACATAATGGAAGAAAAGCCTGGCTAAATGGCTGAGTTAAAATTCCTAAAGGATGGTTTTGGGTGGGTACACAGAGGAGGTCCTACAGAACCAGAATTGTCAAGTGGCCCAAAAAAAAAAAAAAAAAAGCAATTCTGATGTGTTTTTGAGTGTCGTGGACAGAACATTAAGGCTTGGTGCATTAAAACTTTTTTGTGGCTATGAGAAAATCAAGTTCTAACCTTGAATTCAGAAAACGCATAGCCCTAAGAACAGGGAAGGCAGGGTATTAAATACGCACACTCTTGCCCTTCCACTATTATAATGGTAGTTTTCTTTCTAAGATTATGATCATGCAACTATCATTTATTTTAATCTAAACTAATGTTCTTCTGATATCTTGGGCTTGTTGGAAACCGCAGTGATGTCACTTGCTGGACACTAAGGGTGAAATGAAACAGGACCAAATTTACTAATCAGTAACAAAACAAAGGAAAAAAGGGTGGAAAGATAAAATTGAATAGCATCTCAAAAATTTTCAGTGTTGCCAAAACACAGGATTAACTCAAGCTGTGCAGATATGTAATGTAAAAAACTCCAGGGGAAGGGGAGGTACAGGGAAAATACAACGCAGCAGAGCAATATATGTTGTAAGAGTGACTGGGGGAGTTGGGGGCACATTTGAGTGTGCTGTTTTGTGGTGATGCAAGGAAGTTCAGTCTGAGCAGTGTATGAGATTTGGTTGACTGTCCGCCATAGTATTTGAAGTTGGATTTTGTGCCAAAAAAGGAGCAGTGGAAACAATATTTTGCTTTAAAATCCTTCCAAAAGATTCTTAGAAGAAAAGGATGAGTGGTCTCGCATAATGCAGTGACCCAGTTAGTCAAAATTCCCTCCCCAAATATGAGTGGAAGAGAGAAACTTTGACAGGATTAAGGATTACATGAGAAAATCTAGATGCGAATATTGCTTTACAAGGAGGAAAGTAGTGCTTGAGGTAGGCAAGGAAATCTTTAGATAAAATGGCTACACCAAGATACATAATGATTGAACTGGATGAAACAGTAAATGATAGACCTCGTCCCCAGTACACAGTCTTGTTCCTTTCTTAAATTAGGAATCGGACCCTGTATATTTATCATGATACAAAGCCTGGCAGTTCTTAATTCTGACATTTTTCTTGCATATTTCCATTATGCTCCATTCAGAAGGCATAGCATTTAACCCATCCAAATTAATTTTGTAAGTGGTGAGGTGGCTATAGGAATGTGCTTATCTTATAGAGGTTTGGAGTGCCTGACATTAGATATTTATCTGTCCAAAGACTCCATTTTTTTGTATATGCATAAACTTATTGATAATTGTATGTAGTCCACATGTGCATATGCAGAACGTATATGAATACACTGACACTTGTGCTTATTTTTCAGCAGTTCAGCATTTTATATGTTTAGGTTTGATGGGTATGAAAATGGTGTTCTATTCCTGTGCCTCGTGTGATCCCACAGTGCAGTCTCACTGGCATATTGTCAGGGAAGACATTTGCTATAAGTATAACCTGCTTGCATCTCCCATCTAAGAGGCCAGTATACTAAACTGCTTCTGTTCATGATGGTGCTAACATACAAATATCTGTACCAAATAGATAAACAGCTGTATCACTATGCAAATCAGCTCCGTACCTACAAAAGGAATCTGTAATAAAATGTACAGACAGTGGAGACCCATTTTAGCAAAAAAAAAAAAACAACAACAACAAAACTAAGTTCTATGAAAGAGTTGCATTTTTGTGCATTAATGTTGGTGTTAGGCTGATTTTAATATGAAAACTTTATCTTCAAGCTGATTTGCCATTAACACAAGATTGTGCATTTATCGCACTTTAGTACATAGACATCACCTACAAATGTGCTGCATATTCTTCTGTCTGACCATGGTATATAAACATCTGCTGTCCACACATAACATTCAGTTGCTTTAGTAAAGGAAAATGCAGTCTGTGCAAACATGTTAGGTTCATGCAAACATGAGGTCTTTATTTCTTTTGGATATTTTCTTGAGAGTGTTCTTCCCTTGTGCTTCTCTTGCAGTTTTATATAAAGATTTCCACACTTCCAGAGGTATCTAATGGAAATAAACAATAATTAGAGAGTTTTATGTCTGTGTTCAGTTGGCAGGCTCAGATATGGTTGTGTTTCTTTTGGCTGTGTGACTATAAAGCATAAGTAGAAGAAATATCTGCACATGTCTATGGAAGCCTAGAGTGCATAGCAGATCTAAGCATCTATTTGAATAAAATTAGGACAAATAGAAGGTTTTTCCTTCAAATATTTCAAGTTGTATTATTTATCTACAGTGTACCTCCATCTTCAGAGGTCATCTAACATAACTACTTTTTGATAACATCCACATTATTGCAAAATACATAGCTGTGAAATTTGAATCAACCTTTAAAGTGGAAATAGATGCATACTTTCACTTTGAAAATTGATGATGGGAAAAGTACCCAACAACACTTGCAATTACGTTTCCAGTGAGTGGTTATGTTTTTCCAACTGAAACAATCCACAAACTTTTTGGAACTAGAAAATTATGCATGTTGCAATGCCAGCTTCTGCAAATGGCTCCATTCAGTGCAGGTACAAATGGCTTGCTGAGAACCGATGTTAAAATAGCATTGCATTTTCAGAAAATAACTTTTCCAAGTTTAAAAATAAATACCGTAAAACTAATTTTACAGGATATCTTTCTGCTAAAGATTGTTTCTGCTCAGTTTTCTAAAAATGTTTTCTAGTTGCAGTAAGGCATTAGATGGTTGCTTTTTCTATAGATTTGATAATGGTGATTTTTTATTGGTATGTCTATTTTCTCCGGTTTCATAGTTTACCTTTCTTGTGAGGAGGTGCCTCCTCAGACAGGGTCAAATTCTCAACCACTTTTGGGGCTGTGGTAGTTGGATGCCACAGATGTGCATGGGCAAGGTTTTGGTTCACTTTCAGGTCTTTTTTTTTTTTTTTTTTACTTTTCCCTTTTTTTTTTTTTTGTTTCAATAAAAACAAAATTTTAACATTAATTGGTTTAGAACAGTATTGCATTTTTTAAAGCTACACAGATGATGAGCTGGATGCTGGCCAACAAATGCTTTCCTAATGGATACTTTTAATTGGGAGAGGGAAACAATTTGAATATCCAGTCTCATTTTTCACACTTCCACTGCTTGCCAGTCTTGTTTCCTGGCAGGCAGTCCCCGAGGATATGTTTTGAATCTATTGCTTTATGGTGTCTGACCATCTATCAGAACTCTAGGAAATGTGCTGAACATTTTCCCTCTAGCTCTGAAAACAGTTGGAGGGGTATAACACCAGCAATTATGAAAATTTGGCTCAAATATCACCCCAGCCCTAATAGCAAGACATGTCTGATTCTTTATTTTCTTTCTAATAACTGTTTCCTTTATCTCTGATCAGAAATGAATTGTGGACTGCCGGCTATACAGCTTACATGGCTGCATAATTAGGTTACCTGAAGGAACCTTCACATTCCTCTTTCAAATGGCCTGTATGTAAGTAATCCTTACATTATGGTGAACCATGGGGAGCCAGACCTCTGTGAAATTCAAGCTAATTTGTTCCACAAATGGAACAGTATCTATTTTGACCCCAATAACGTGGTTGAATGAGATCTTTCAACTACCACCAATCAGATCTTTTTTTGTCTTTGGAAATTTTGAATGTGAAGAAGCATTTCCACTACAGATGAGTAGGACAAGTGACTGCGTCTAGCAATTAAGAGAAGAGATGGATATGTCCAAACCTTGGAGTGCATGAAATCAGAAATTAATTTTATCTTTCGGCTTGTCCCATGCCCACAAGCTTACTTTAAAAAAAATGGAGATTTATGGCCTTCGCAGAAGGTTCTGTGTATGATCAGAGAGAATTTAGATTTTTCTGTGCTTTTAAATAACTTCTAATTTATGTTCTTTAAGATGAATTTCGTTTATACAAAACACACACAAAGGCCAAGTGTGTTGGCCTCCCTGAGACAGTGACAGAATTAACAGCGCGCGTACAATCTAAAAACCTTCCTTGTTTTCCCTTACAACGCTTGCCTCTTGGCAGAATCTCCTTTCACTGGGACAGGTCATGCTTAAAGATGTGTGCTTTTCATATGCACAAATATCCTAGGTATTTTGCACTATTTGTCCCATTGAGAAAGATTCAGCCAAAAAATGCAGTATGCTGCTTCTTGTATTAGTAATTGTCTGTATTGCCGTTGCAGCTAAGCTGGGTTGTGTATGGTGATTTAGTTTTGTATTTCAGAGCACCCTGACAGTGTTCCAGGAAAAGGATAAAAAGCTGAAGGTAAATGCTGTTCTGTTAGACATGGAGCTCTGATAGCCAGTGATCAAGAACCCATGCTTACTGTTGGGAAAGAAGGGTTGGGTATCATTCAGAGGCTTTTATTTGGTGGGGGGAGGGTTAATATTTGCACTACAAGGTAAATCATGACTTTCCCTCTCACACCTGCAGAAAAATGTTCTGCTCATGAACAGTTTTCCCCAGGGAATGTGAGCTGAGGGGGCAATGCCAAGCTAAATTTGGGGGGGGGGGGGAGGGAAATGGCATTCGGTCATGAAACGTACGTTCATGTATGTATGTGTGTGTGTGTATATGTATGTATATATATATATATATATATATACACACACACATTGCCCTTAATGAGACAGCTCCTGAGCGCAGGCAGCAAGTCACGTTCAGCTTTATACTTGATGTGAAAGTAATAGTCTTAAAATGTGATGCAAGTCTGTGCAACAGCAACAAATAGTGTTTGGAAGGGATTGGGAGATGGGAACGGGGGATTTTAAGCACTGCTTGTCTTTCTCTCATTTTCCACTCCTCACTGTGTTTTAAATTGTTGTTATTTGAAGCCCAGAGTAGTCAATGTCCAAAGTAGATCTGGAATGTGAGTCCGCCTATGGGTGCTTTCTTCTCTGCCTCTTTTTCTCCTATCCTTCACAGCTTGTGAATTAATGGACTAGGAAAGCTGTTTGCTTCAGCTGCTTTATTCGTGCCTGCACTTGTACCTCTTTCCTCCCTTTCCAGTAGATGTAAAGAATATATATTTTTTTTTTTTAAGTGTGGCATACCTTTCTTGGTAAGTAGGTAAACCCTGCACAATGTGGTACTGTTTCACAGTTTCTAAATGTTTGTATAAAGCAAACTTTATGTAGCTATGTGATTTTTAAAAGAAAAAAAAAACTGATTACAGAATATGCTTATTTCATTATTACAAGCCTTTCTGACTGTGGTGGTGGTTGTGATTGGAGTGTAGTGTTTGTGTTGATATCTAGATCCAATCATGATATCCCCTTTTCCAAGGGGGTTGAGAAGTCAAAGTGTGCGATAGCATGCACAGTGGACAGAGGAAGTGAAAGTTGCAGTGTTCAGCTCTGTAAGCTCAAGACGAAGTATAGCCAGGACTGCACTGCAAGCACAGGGTACCTATTTGATGGCAGGAATGCAACTGCTTTTGAACTTAGTGACTACAGGTGTCCATTGGCTGTTCATCAGAGATAAGCATGTTTGAACATGTGTGAGCACAAAGATTGAACACATCTAGAGGTCTGTATGAGTCCAAGCACTGGATATACGCAGAAGCTCACACAGGACTCTGAGAACAGAAAATGCACCTGCTGAGCCTGTGAGCCTTCTGTCTGTATACTGGGCTGGTGCCTGTAAGAGCCCAAAATTGAAGGCAGGTACTGATGGTTGAGGTGTTTTGCTGTTTGGTCCTTCAATATGAAACACACCTAAACTAAAAACTTCAAAGTGGAATGAGTAATAAATTACAGTGTTTGGTGAAATAATGTTTAAAATCTGGGGAATGTTCAGTTGGCATTTATAAACCTAATTCAGATTAGTAATTACATTATTTTACATATCGGTGTAATCCCTGGGCAATCTAGAGTAGTTCTCACAGGGTTTTTATACCGCTGCTTGGCAGCCTGAGGGCACAACTTCAAGGAGGTAACACTGAGTTCTTGTTGGGACCAGCATATGGTACTTTATTGGTTCCAATTCACGACTCATATTTGGGTCTTTGAGCCCAGCAATGCCACCAGTAGAAACAAAACGTTTCCAAAATGGCCGTAGAATTATTTTCATTTCCTGATGAGTGTCAGGCCTTTCTGGTTCTACACTGAGCTTCCGCAGAATCCCTGCTGTTCTTGCCTTCTCTTTGTTTAGGTGTAAAATCTTTCATTGTAAATCAGCATTGTGGGTACAAGTGGGAAAAAAAAAGTTAAGTTGTGGCACGTAATACTTTTGAGTAAGATGACAAATAACCAAGTGCCTAGATTTCCTATCTGGATTGTTAGGGGATCATTATCCCAGTTTGCAAATTTTATTTTTTTCTTTTTCTATTTGCATTTCCAAAACTGGGGGGGGGGGGGGGATAAAAGAGAGAGAAAACATGAACTTGTACAAAGTTGACAATCGGGGAAAATAGAACAAGTATCTAAAAAGTTAAAGGAAGTGCACCAAATGTTTAAAAAAATAAAAACGTAATAGAAACTCCTAAATATTAAGGAAATATGGGAGCAAGGGGGATATACAACAAAGGATAATGTAATACAGAAATACAAAAGAATGGAGGCGTTAATGCCCCTTTACAAGTCAATGGTGAGGCTACACTTGACTATTATGTTCAGTTTTGGAGGCCTTGTGTCTTCAAGAAGCAGCTGTTATGAAGAAAAACAGTTTTTTATTAGTTCAAAGCTCCAAGGATTCACAAACCAGTGACCACATGGCTATATTTCACCTGAAGTACAGGCTGCGTCAGAGGCAATGAAAACCAGTTAGTGTGAGACTACAATCTTCACAAATGCCGATTGCAAATGTGCATCTTACTGGGTCCATTTTTTTTTTAATGGTTTCAAACAGACCCAGGAAGAACCATATTAGTAATCGGCATTGCCTGTACTTCTGGCAAAATATGGCCATATCGGGTACTGGTTTGTGAATTCTAGGAGCTTTGAACAACTAATACAAACTCTTTTTCTTAATAAGGTCTGCTTCTTTCTTCTGTTCCACATTGGATCTAGGAGAAGGGTTGCCTTCTTGTTTTCTTATTTGTATTTTTTCAAGGCCATAAAAAGACGCAGTTCAGAGGAAGGCGGCAAAAATGGTACAGGGCTTGTATCATAATACATATGAGAAGAGACTGGAGAACTAGAGAGAGAAAGTTCATATGATACAGACATTTAAGTACTTCAAAGGTATTAATATTCAAACAAACCTCTCCAGAGATGTAGGGACAGTAGAACTAGAGGACATGAATGGAGGTTGCAGGAAGGCAGACTTAGGAGTAATGTCAGAAAATACTTGTTCACAGAGAGGATAGTGGACACCTGGAGCACCCTTTCAGGAGAGGTGATAGTCAAAAACGGGTGAATTAAAAAAAAAACGTATGGGATAGATACAGAGGATGCCTAAATAGAGGATGAACACAGAAGCTGTTATCTTGGGAAAGAGTAGTGGGAACTGAGGCTGATGCCAGACTTCTACAGTGTCTTGCAAAAGACAAAGAAGATTTGCCAAATCTGGCATGGGGGAACCGAAGCCAATGCTGGACAGATTTCTACAGTCTATGTCCCACAATGTCAAAAGACAAGTGAAGCTTTAGCAACTCCTATGTTGTAGATCATTTTGTCAGATGCTGCAAGTGAAGGTGCCGTGCAGATCAGGGAGGAGGGGAAGACATCTTGACTGGTAAATTGAATACCGTCAGCAATACTCAGGGATGATATGTGGCTGCCCATATGGTTGGCATGGCGGAGACTTGGCAACGAGCGTTTAAGCATGGGTGACTGGGGCCCGCACAGACTAGCAGGTGTGGTCTGGCCACCTTGTTGGGCAGACTGGATGGACTGTGAGGGTCTTTATCTGCTGCCATTTACTATGTTACTTGGTATCAACACTCAACAAAACACCATCTTCCCTTTAAATGCCTCATATAACCTCAGCTACCAGTAGAAACTGAGCTAACCCCTCAGTACATTGACCTCGCATTCTGCCTTCTTGTGCTTGAACACACTCCTTAAGCTAAAGGGGATTTGAATACATAATCCTCTAATTGCTTGATTATACATTTATGAAGAAACTTGAGAAAAACATACCCTTTGGGCCTCAGTTTAAGATATTTTTTTTCTGAATCTCCTGTGTTCTAGGAGAAATATCAGGATAAACATGAATGACTCCTCTATGATTGTGTAGATCTCTTACTAAAAGAAAGTTAATATCAAATCTCTGTCTTTACCAATAAAGCTCACCATCATAGTGTCCCTATACGTAGTTTCCAGTATAAAGGATTCTACTGTAGCAGAGCAGTTAAGTTTATATCCAGAATTGACTTGCTACATCCCCCATTGCATTTTTAATAGAAGGAAGAAAGGCAGCCTCAAAATGCAGCATATTTACCAAGTACTGATTTAACTATGATAAGGGAGATTCAACAATTTTAAATTTGCAAATTTTCGATTTGATTCTCAACTTTCTCTAATTTGTTTTCAAGCATTGTATGCCTCTAAAGGACGAATTAGCAGATTCTAAGGTTTTCAACCTCTTATCATAATCTAACAAGGTTCTCTCATGACTTACTAGTTCTTGATCTAAAGAAGACTTAATTTATGCAGTTTCCCCAGAAAAAGGACAGAGCTCTAACAAGCAACCAGAATGAGCAGCCTTCATTTTGGCTACTACTCTCCAGATCTCTGTCACCTTAGGAGTCATGGGTAATGAACCTTCCAATCCCATACACCCAGAATAAGAACAAAAAACACTAAGTGCAAAGATAATGCAACAATCAGTTCATTAACCACATTCAAAGGGGTCTTAATATCAGAAGTAGCTGGTATCATTGTCATGGAGTATAACATCATCAGGTCCGCTGTTATTCCTAGGACTTTGATTATTACTTTCCTGCAGGTCTCCCAAACCTCTGACAGGTTGGAAGCCAGAGGAATCACTGTCTTCTCTATAGCTGGTGGAAGAGAAGGTGGGCAGCAGTCTGGACTCAGTGAGGGAATTTCAGAACTCTGCTCCATCATTGAAGATAATTTGCCCTGAGCCAGTCATGTGAGTTTGATTTTGGTCCACAAAGAGGGGCATTTTCGAAAGGGACGTCCACGTTTTGATTTGGACGCCCTCGCAAAACATCCCAATCCAGGGGTGGGGAAATCCGTATTTTCAAAACAAGATGGACGTCCATCTTTCATTTCGATAATACGGTCAGGGACGTCCAAATCCTGAAATTTGGTCATCCTTAGAGATAGTCGTCCCACGACATGGACATTTCTGATTTTCAGCGATTTTCAAAACCAAGGACGTCCTTCTCAGAAACATGGGAGGAGCCAGCATTTGTAGTGCTCTGGCCCCCCTGACATGCCAGGGTACCCTAGGGGGCACTGCAGTGGACTTCATAAATTGCTCCCAGGTACATAGCTCCCTTACCACAACTGTACACCAGTACCATATCCCTTATGGGTGAAGGGGGGCACCTAGATGTGAGTACAGTGTGTTTTGGAGGGCTTGCTGTTTCCTCCACAAACGTATCAGGTAGTGGGGGGTATGGGCCTGGATCCGCCTGCCTGAAGTGCACTGCACCCACTAAAACTGTTCCAGGGACTTGCATACTGCTTTCATGGACCTGAGTAAGACATCTGAGGCTGGCAATCAATATTTTGAAAGATATTTTTTGAGGGTGGGAGGGGGTTAGTGACCACTGGGGGAGTAAGGGGAGGCCATCCCCAATTCTCTCTGGTGGTCATCTGGTCATTTCAGGCACCTTTTTGTGCCTTGGTCGTAAGAAAAACATGACCAGGTAAAGTCATCCAAGTGTTTGTCAGAGATGTCCTTGTTTCTTTCAATTATGGATCAAGGACGTCCAAGTGTTAGGCACGCCCAAGTCCTGCCTTCGTTATGCCTCTGACATGCCCCCTTGAACTTTGGCTGTCCCTGCGATGGAAAGCAGTTGGGGACATCCAAAATTGGCTTTCGATTTTACCAATTTGGATGAGCCTGGGAGAAGGACATACATCTTCCGATTTACGTGAAAAATGGGTGTCCTCTTTCGAAAATGAGCCCAATAAGAACCTAAGGGTTGCAACATAGCTGGAGTTTGAGATGACTTAATCCCCAAGCTCTTAGCTCTTTTACCCATACCAACAGCCAAAAATATTGAAAGAATACCGGGATCGTAACATCTAACCAAAACTTTTCACTATATACAGTTAGAGATCCCCTCCAGCTGATTTCTTGGTTGGCTCTGAAGGGGCTCCATAGGTACAAGTCATGCCCCTTTGGTCACACCCTTTAGAGCACACAACCACAGGTCGCATACTGCAATGCTCAGAGCCCTACATAGAGCTAGGCAGCACCTTGATGATATCACTTCTATTCCAACGTCACCACAGGTCAATGCCCTTACAGGCACAGTGATACCTCCCTCACTTCCAGCATGTGGCACTATATAGGGCCAGATGGCACTTTTACATCATTTCTGCACCAATGTCACCACAGATCAAAACTCATGGACACAGTAATAGCTCTTCTCCTAAACTGCTCCAAATTCAGGGTGCAGGTATTACAGCCTCATTTCTCCTCATGCTGCTTTAAGAGGCTGTAATGCTGTATACATGATTGATCAAGAATTTAATTTGCTTTTCTTACCCTTTCCTGCACATTTGGGGCAGACCCTTGTATGCTGTCTGCCCCCCTTGCATACAAGTAAAATAACTAGTCTTCAGATTGAGCATAGGATGAAATCCCATTGTAATACCTTTATTCAGATGCTAGAGCGTGCTCTGTGACCTCTCAAGACAAAGGGTTTGGGGAAATAACAACAGGGGGAAGTCAAACTGAAATTTTCATACATCACACCAACCCCCACAGCACAGCTCGATGCCTTTAAGTTGGCTATAAAAGAATATAAAATCCATGCATGGTCCATTGAACCTAGCATCTTCAACAGTGGCCAGTCTAGGTTACAAGTGCCTCGCAATGACACTTTTGCACTAATTACAATCACTAATCTATCTATTTAAAAAAAAAAAAGTCCCCCAATATTACCATATTGAATCATCTTCCATTTACATCTATGCTTTCCTTACTATTTTACCAGCTTCTCTTAGCTTTTCTGGGTATTGTTGCCTGTCTTCATCTTTCTGTGATCGATTGTAGTTTATGAAGGCTAACCTCTTTTTTTCTAAACCTTTTTAGCTACTACTTTTAAGAATCAAAGTGCCTGCCTTTTTCCTCTTGCTTTTTATTGACTTTAACAAAAGTATGTCTTGCCTTTAAAATAGCTCATTTCTGTTTTTCCCACTCCTTTTCTTTGTCCCCTAGATGGGGATTTTTGTGGGTATTGGACAGCTCACACTTTCAACCAAGTGTAACAGAGTGGGTGTGGGCTAACGTCTCCTTGAGATATTCCCCCATCTTTTCAAAGTTAGTATTTTTGAAGCCTAGAACCTTCACTTTTTAATAAACCCCCCTCCACATATGTCTTAATATTGAACCACAGCAACCGGTGATCACTGGGTGCCCGATGATCACCCGCTATAACATCAGAAACGCTCTCCATGTTCATGTTCATAAGCGCTAGCTCTAGTATGGCCCAATCCTGTGAGGGTTCTATTTTTAACTGCTGAAATAGTTCTCCCTATAGAGAATCCAGGATCTTCCTACTTCCAGACAACCCCGCAATAGATATGCCACAATCAACATATAACAAATATAGAAGAGATCCCTATATAACATTTTCTGACTTATTTTTGTGGACCATCAGAAGGTGGGCTTCCCCTCTGAAGACTGAGGCTGAGTGTAGTAGCCCACCTTCTGATAGTCTACAAAAATATTTCAGAAAATTTTATATAGGGATTAGAGAGTTGCACGGGGACAGAAATCTTACCCATCCCCGCCTGTCCCCATTGGAATTAACCCATGGAGGAGTGGCCTAGTGGTTAGGGCGGTGGACTCTGGTCCTGGGGAACTGAGTTCGATTCCCACTTCAGGCACGGGCAGCTCCTTGTGACTCTGGGCAAGTCACTTAACCCTTCATTGCCCCAGGTACAAATAAGTACCTGTATATGTAAGCCGCATTGAGCCTGCCATGAGTTGGAATGTGCGGGGTACAAATGTAACAAAATAAAAATAAATAATTAACCCATCACAATCTGTCCCCACCTGTCCCTGCAAGAATTTAACCCATCCCCACAAGACCCATTCCGGTCAGCTGTTTCAGTCTCTCTCTGGATTTGAGTCACAGCACTGCAGGCAAGGAAGGAATGGAAGTTGGAACTTGGAACACTCTGGTGCACACATGTAAGATTTGTCTCTGATTCACTGGCACTGTGTGCTGAGAGTTTGCCACATTGCTGCACCAGTAGGTCAGGTGACATCTGATGCTCGTGCCTGTCAGAGCTTAGGTCTGCGCATCAGCCCGGGAGCAAAGAGGATTAATAGTAACATAGTAAGTGATGGTAAATAAGGACCTGAGTGGTCCATTCAGTCTGCCCAATAGTCACATTCATTATCTATTCATGATTAAATCAGTGACTGTGATATTATATACTTGATTATGTTCTTTGGTGTTTCTGGGACATGGACCATAGAAGTCTATCTGGCCCTATCCTTATGTTCCAACTGCGGAGATGCTGTCAAAGCCCACTCCAGTCTATTCGTCTTATTTGTGGGGCACAGACCGTAAAAGTCTGTTCAGCACTGTCCCCATGTTCCAGACACTGAAGTTGCTGTCTAAGCCCTTTCCAGCCCATCCTAAACCAGATTACCATATATTAGACACAGACCATGCAAGTCTGCCCGGTATCGGCCCTAGTTAATCACAGCCAGAGTCACCATCTAAGTGTCACTTGACACATCCATACACATGCAGCCATTTAAGTTTAGGGGTTTTTTTTTATAACTTCCATTTTCTAATTAGAGATCCTCTGTGTTATCCCATGCCTTTTTGAATTCCTTCATCATTTGTGTCTCTACCACCTCCTGAATGGAAGACTTTCTGCATTTGTACTTTTAAAGCGAGGAGGAGGAGGAGACGGCACTCAAAGAACTTGGTAGATGAGAGGCTGGCGCAGGAGTAGCTTTCACTTCCATGGAAACTCTTCAGGAATTGTTTCCATCCCCATGGGAATCCCACAGAAACTGCTTCCATCCCCGTGAGAACCCCGCAAACCCCATTCCCATGCAGGTCTCTAATAGGGATCTCTTCTTTATTTGTTATATTGGCTTTTTGAGATTCTGTGACTGACCACATGAGGTGTTACAATCAACATATGTCATATGGATATCACCTATTAGTAATATGTCCTCTTTCATAGCTATATTGTAAATGTCTTCAACTAAATCCCTGTGTGCTTCTGCCTGTGAAGGAGGTCTGTATATCATATCAATGTAAATAGTTTATCCATTCCCTCTTTCCAGATTAACCCGCAATGCCTCTTCTGTACCCTGTAAGTCCTACAATTCTGTTGCTTTAATATTCTTACATATAATGCCACTCCTCTTCCCTCCCTTCCTACCCTGTCCTTCGTAAATGGATTAGAATAGATAGCTTGGTATAACTATATCCTGCTCACAGTTCTCAGAGAACCATGTCTCCATGAATGCCACTAAATACAAGTCAGCCTCTAGAGCCAGAGCCTTATTTCTCATACTACAGGCATATAGCTTTCCAGATGTTGCCCTTGTTTTTCATTTCTATAGAGATATTTAATGTTTTACTTACCTGAGGATTCGGTTCACCCAGGGGCGTATCTGCGTGGGGCCTCAGGGGCCTGGGCCCCCGCAGATTTCGCCCTGGACCCCCCTACCGCTGCCAACCCTCCCCCTCCGTTGCTCGCCTACCTTCGCTGGCGGGGGACCCCAACCCCCGCCAGCCGAGGTCCGCGTCCTCCTGCCGCTGCCGGCTGCCTTTGGTCCTTTAATTCTTCCATTGAAGCTGGTGCCGACGAAAGTTTCTTTTGAGTCTGACGTCGCTGCACGTTGTACGTGCAGGACGTCAGACTCAGAAATTGTTTCTGAGTCTGACGTCCTGCACGTACAACGTGCAACGTGCAGCGACGTCAGATTCAAAAGAAACTTTTTCGTCGGCGCCAGCTTCAATGGAAGAATGAAAGGACCAAAGGCAGCCGGCAGCGGCAGGAGGACGCGGACCTCGGCTGGCGGGGGTTGGGGTCCCCCGCCAGCGAAGGTAGGCGAGCAACGGAGGGGGAGGGTTAGCAATGGCAGCGGCTGGGGGGAGGGGGATCGGCAATGGCGGCGGCGGGGGGGGGGGGGGCTATAATGTGCCCCCCCCTCTCTGGCCCTGGCCCCCCCTACCGCCGCAGTTCAGATACGCCCCTGGGTTCACCCATCCCCACTATTTCTAGTTTAAAGCCCTCTTCAGTATATTAGTCTGCTGTAAAAGAAATTTCTCCCTTTTTTTGATAAATGGCCACCGTCTCTAGTCAGTAGATCTTGGAAAATCATCCCATAGTCCAGGAAGCTGAAATACACTCCAACACCATCTGTGCAGCCATATATCCATCTCTATGGTGTGAGCTTTGGCCTTTAACCCTCAGCAGGGAGGATTACCAAGAACACTACCTGTGCACCTATCTGATTCACTCCCTCTCCCAAAACCATGAAGTCACTTTTGATGCCTATGGTGAGATACCTAGCAGTATCACTCATACCAACATACATGAGCAACATCAGAGAAGTCAGTAGACTTGATGAGACTCACCAAACTGATCAGGCAAATGGATGCCTCTATACCCCATATAAGGGAATCAGCAACCACCACTGCACTTTGCTTCCCAGTACCAGCTTTGGGGTTTTGAGCTTTGGTTCCTCCTGTGCCTGGGATGTTCTCACTCTCTCCACTTCCAGGGCTACTGGTTCTTCATTTCAAGGCAGTGGTGTAGCTAGGAATTTTCAACAGGGGGTTCAACTCATGCTGCATTTCCCTCCCCTCTTCCTCCTGCTGCATCTCTCACTTCCCTTCCCAGCTCGGCCCCACAAAGCTCTCGTAATTCCCTCCCACCACACCCCCATACCTTGAAATCACCTCCAGTCTTTGCCCAGGCAGCAGCACTCATAGGCTGCCTGCAGCCTGTACCATGGCTTTCTCTCCGAACTGTCCCACCCATCAGAAAACAGGAGGTTGTGTCAGAAGAGATGAGACCAAGGAGGTTTGATGAGAACAGGAGATGGCATGACATCAAAAAGTTTAAGCCACTTAGGTTAGTCTGTATTTCCCCTTCCCCATGCAGCTGTCATTCTGCGTACACTCAAAACAAAGCAAAAACCTATGAGCTGCTGCATCCATGTTGTCATTCTTTATTGTTTGTTTCATTTTTATTTAATCTTATATTTTCAAACATACCAGCTTGTGTAGCATACGGATGTACACAGAGGAAGTATAACACAATAACTTTTCATAGTTAGAGTAGTAATTTGTTATAAATCTTAATCAGTGTGTCATTTGGAGGGGCTGGTTATAGGGACACCCTAGCACGTGTTATATTTGTGCAGAGATTTTTTTTTCTCCTGGTAAAGGGCCACTAAAACAAACATCATGTTATGAAAATCAGGTGCTCACATTCAGAGTTTCTATTTATTTATTTACTTACTTATTTATGGCAGTTATATTCCACATTAAACATTAATTAGGTTGAAACCTGGGAGCATGTAAAAACTTTTTTCTTGTGTCTAGATCAAAAGAGCAAGATGGTTTCTGGGAACTTGCTCCTTTTGTTTTGTGGAATGCAGTGGTATTATAAAAATGCATTTAATAATATGACTACTATTTAAAAGAAACATATTAAATAATGAGGACAGAGCTAACTTCATGCAGAAGTCCAGTCAGTCTAATTGTGCCAACATTTTTCAGTTTTGTGATATATATTTCTTCTTCAAGTCTACTACTACTACTACTACTACTATTTAGCATTTCTATAGCGCTACAAGGCGTACGCAGCGCTGCACAAACATAGAAGAAAGACAGTCCCTGCTCAAAGAGCTTACAAACTAATAGACAAAAAATAAAGTAATCAAATCAATTAATGTGAACGGGAAGGAAGAGAGGAGGGTAGGTGGAGGCGAGTGGTTACAAGTGGTTACGAGTCAAAAGCAATATTAAAGAGGTGGGCTTTCAGTCTAGATTTAAAGGTGGCCAAGGATGGGGCAAGACGTAGGGGCTCAGGAAGTTTATTCCAGGCGTAGGGTGCAGCGAGACAGAAGGCGCGAAGTCTGGAGTTGGCAATAGTGGAGAAGGGAACAGATAAGAAGGATTTATCCGTGGAGCGGAGTGCACGGGAAGGGGTGTAGGGAAGGACGAGTGTGGAGAGATACTGGGGAGCAGCAGAGTGAGTACATTTATAGGTTAGTAGAAGTTTGAACAGGATGCGAAAACGGATAGGGAGCCAGTGAAGGGTCTTGAGGAGAGGGGTAGTATGAGTAAAGCGACCCTGGCGGAAGACGAGACGGGCAGCAGAGTTTTGAACCGACTGGAGAGGGGAGAGGTGACTAAGTGGGAGGCCAGCAAGAAGCAGATTGCAGTAGTCTAAACGAGAGGTGACAAGGGTGTGGATGAGGGTTTTGGTAGAGTGCTCGGAAAGAAAGGGGCGGATTTTACGGATGTTGTAAAGAAAGAAATGACAGGTCTTGGCAATCTGCTGGATATGAGCAGAGAAGGAGAGAGAAGAGTCAAAGATGACCCCAAGGTTTCGAGCTGAGGAGACAGGGAGAATGAGAGAGCCATCAACAGAAATAGAAAACGGGGGGAGCGGGGAGGTGGGTTTGGGAGGGAAAATGAGAAGCTCGGTTTTGGTCATATTTAATTTCAGGTGGCGTTGAGACATCCAGACAGCAATGTCAGACAAGCGTGCTGAAACTTTGGTTTGGATGCAAGGTGAGATATCAGGGGTAGAAAGGTAGATTTGGGAGTCATCAGCATAGAGATGGTAGGAAAAGCCATGGGATGAGATTAATGAACCAAGGGAAGAAGTGTAGATAGAAAAGAGGAGGGGACCAAGAACAGAACCCTGAGGTACGCCGACAGGCAGAGGGATAGAAGTAGAAGAAGATCCACCAGAGTGAACACTAAAGGTGCGGAGGGAGAGGTAGGAAGAGAACCAGGAAAGGACAGAGCCCTGGAATCCAAGTGAGGACAGGGTATCGAGAAGTATGCTGTGATCGACAGTGTCAAAAGCAGCGGAAAGATCAAGAAGAATGAGGATGGAATATTGACCTCTGGATTTAGCCAGTAATAGGTCATTGGAGACTTTAGTAAGTGCAGTTTCGGTTGAGTGGAGAGGGCGAAAACCAGATTGTAGTGGGTCAAGAATAGCATGTGAGGAGAGAAAATCAAGGCAGCGGCGGTGAACAGCACGCTCAAGTAATTTGGAGAGAAAAGGAAGGAGGGAGATGGGTCGGTAATTAGAGGGACAAGTAGGATCAAGTGAAGGCTTCTTAAGGAGAGGTGTGACCACAGCATGTTTAAAGGCAGCAGGGACAGTCGCAGTGGAAAGTGAGAGGTTGAGAATGTGACAGATAAAAGGAATAAGAGCAGGAGAGATGGCATTAAGAAGGTGGGTGGGAATGGGATCAGAGGAACAGGTGGTACATTTTGAGGAAGAAAGGAGAAGTGTAGTTTCCTCAATAGTAACTTCAGGAAAGGAGGAAAGGGAATGAGGGGAAGGAGAAAGAGGGGAACAGACTAGTGGGGGGAGAGGTGGTGAGGTAGAGAAAGCAAGGTTTATCTTTTGAACCTTGTTGTGAAAGAATTCAGCAAGGGTCTGAGGAGATAATGAAGGGGGAGTTGGGGGAGAGGGCACCTTGAGGAGAGAGTTCAATGTGGTGAAGAGAAGTCGAGGATTAGAGCCAAGAGAGTTGGTCAGTTGGATATAATAATCCTGTTTGGCACGTAAAAGAGCAGATTGGAAGGAGGTCAGCATGAACTTAAAGTGTAAGAAATCAGCAAGGGCCCGAGATTTCCGCCAGAGGCGTTCGGCAGAGCGGGTACAGGAACGTAGGTAGCGGATATTAGAAGTCAGCCAAGGTTGGGGTTTTGTACGCCTTACAGGGCGGGTCATCAAAGCTGCAAGAGTGTCTAAGGCAGAGGATAGAGTATTGTTGTAAGAAGAAACAGCTTCGTTGACAGACGTGGATGGTGCCACAGTAGAGAGGAGGTTTGAAACATGGGAGGATAGAGATGAAGGGTCAATATCATGAAGATTCCTAGATAAATTAGATAAGATAGGACGGGACTGGGAGGGAGGAGATTTAAGTGTGAAAGTTATAAGATGGTGATCAGAGGAGGGAAGATCAGAGGCAAGGAAACTAGAGAGTGAACAGTTGGAGGAGAAGATGAGATCAAGACAGTGACCATTTTGATGAGTGGGGGAGGTGGAGCATAGTTGGAGATTAAAGGAGGACGTTAAAGCGAGTAACTTGGAAATATAAGAGTTGGAAGGATCATTAGCAGGAATATTAAAGTCACCAAGGATGAGAGAGGGGGAGGAAGGATCATGGAAGAAGGCAAGCCAGGCATCAAAGTCACTGAGAAAGGATGAAAGGGACTTATTAGGGGGACGATAAATGACCGCTATTCGAAGAGGCAGAGGAGAGAAAAGGCGGATAGAGTGGACTTCAAAGGAGGAAAAACAGTGAGATTGAGGTGGAAGAAGGGGTTGAATCCTGGAGTCAATTTTCAACAGCATTTTCTCAGTTAATACCCAAATACAAAAACATTTATGATGTTAATTAATAAGTTTTGGATGTTAACGGAATTCTATTATTCTGTCTCACTGTATTTCCAGTTTTGGCACAGTATAAGTCATCACATGAACAAAATATAAGAAAACCAATGCACTGCATTAGAGGCTTATAGCCTATTTCGTTATGTTTAAACAAATAAGAAATCTGCATGAAAGAAAATTTTTTTTTTTTTATTATTTTGACATGAAAACCACTTGTCCCCTGACACATTCTCAAAACAGAATAATCCATTTGTACACAAGAAATAAGGTGAAGATGTGATTTCATGTGCTCCAAAGAAAGGAGAGTTTAATTTTACTTCCAATCTTTATAACACAAGGCAGATTACAACAACAGTTAAGATGGAACCCATCAGTAAACAGGATATCCTCACTGAAAGTTGGCCATGTATTACTGTATAGTATAGAAGAGAGTAGAAAAATTAGCACAAAATGCAGCTACAATAATTTTTGAAGCTGTTTTAGTGATATTTGGTTTTGATTTTATTATATTTATATCTACATATGGGACGCTTTCAAATAAATTAAAAAGCTGTCAAGTAAAAATAAATCTTTTGTCCTCCACCTTTTAAGACAAACAGCTTTCAGCTTTTTATAGATGGGTTATGCAAAGGCAGTCCATTATTTCTAATAATCTTTTACAATTGCTTTCAATAGCATTTGCTATTGTTTTGGGGGTTCTTGTGACTCCGCCTACTGGCTTCAACCCATATAATGGGCTAGATAGCCTCATGCCATCTCCTGTTCTCAAGCTAACCTCCTTGGGTGAGACAGTTCAGAGAGAAAGCCCTGGTGCAGACTGCAGGCAGCCTATGAGTGCTACTGGTGGTGCCCAGGTGAAGACTGGAAGTAATTTTAAGGCACAGGGGAGGGGGCAGGGGGAATTGCGAGAGTTTTGCAGAGGCCGAGAAGGGGAGAGATGCAGCAGGAGGGAGAAGGAAGGGACTTAAAGGAGGTGTGTATGCAACACACATACCTTGAATGGATATGCCACTGGTTCAAGGGAAGGTGCAGTCAGGTATCAGTTCTGAAGGATCTGCTAATCTATGTCCGGTTGTCCTCTTTTGGCTGCATCTTTCTCTGTATTTCTTGTCATGGATGTTTCTCAGCCTCTCAATATCTCTGTTCCTCCACTTCTTTCTTGAGGGATTCAATCTGCAGACATCTTGTATATGGAACCAGTCCCTTTCCTTGATCAGGCCTTCCATCTCAACAGAAGCAGACGCTGTAACAGGTGCAATAGCTTTGGTGACATGCTGTTTCTGAGCCATACTTCAGTTGTAGGAGTTTTTGCACCTGATGGAAGAAAAAGAAATACCAAAGTCCATATCTTTTGCTCAGCTTCTGTATGTGAAAAGAAGCGGCAAACCTCTTAAGAAACATTTAATCCCTTATTTCTGTTTCCTGTGTGTAATCCTGCTTGTTTCTTCATCCTAACATTCTATTTGGGGTTTTTTTGTTTGTTTGTTTGTTTGTTTGTATTTATTTATAGTACAAATTACACACTGGGTTGAAATTTATTTTTTGTTACATTTGTACCCCGCGCTTTCCCACTCGTATATTATCCACAATGAGTGCAAAATACTTTTCTTGGGTGGTGACTCTGAACTCAGAACCCAACATTTTGTAGCTGTAGTTGGAATTATTTTTCCTTGTTATCATTTTGCCCTTGTTCACATTAAATTTAATCTGCCATTTAGGTGGCCACAAGATCTAGTCTCACAAAAACCTTTTAGCATTTGCTCACAATTATTTGCTGTTTTAATGACTTTGAATAATTTTTAATATTGCCTTCAGATTTGATCATTTTTCTCATTCTTTCTTTTTATTCCATATCATTTATGAATTTTATATTTCAATAATTTTTATTGATGAACATCCACAAAAAGAGAAATCCAATACAGTAAGATAAGAAACATTTGAATACCAATCACAAGAAGCATAAATTGTTGTAACACATTTGTTCCTAACGTCATTGTCATCAATTCTTTTTTTTTTTTTTTCCTTCCTTTTTATCCCCCCTCCCCCTTCTTCTGTTATAGCACTCAACATCTACCAAAAGAGCGGATCCCGAGGAGCCTGTGTTCTGATGGTCCCCCGGGATCCCCCCCCCCCAGGTTCACACTTTATCCCCTACTCCCCTCCCTCTACCCTCCCCTTTCCTACCAAAGCACTAGGTATGGGTCAAAAGGACAACGGTCTGGGTTGTTCTATCAGTCAGATATTCAAAAGGGAGCTTTTCGCTCTGGGGGGCAAAGAGTCCAAAAACGGGCCCCATCTCAGACAAAATTTTTCAAACTCACGCCTGTCACCTTCTTTTATCATCATACGCTCAGTTCGCAAAAGTTGTACCATCCGCATTCGCCAGCTTTGAAGAGATGGGCCTTCCGGTGATAACCAAACTGCCAGAATGGACTTTTTTGCAATTAGAGTAACTCGCCTGACAAAGTTTATAAGACCTTTCGGCCTTGGGGTTCTTAAGCAGGGCTTCCCAAACAGCAGGAGCGGCGAGCCAGACCACTGAGTTCTCCACAAAGCAGAAACCTTTACAAGTAGAGATGACCAAAAGTTTTGGATTTTTGGACAGGTCCAAAACATATGTCCCAGGGTCGCCCCTTCAGCATAGCACTTGGGGCACATCCCATCCGGAGAGGCCCCTGCGTAGAACGCTCGTCTGGGCGGCATATGCATCCGAAAAGCAAATCGATACTGTAGCTCCCAGTGGTCCGCTAGGGGAGACGCTCTATGCAGTGATAACACGTATTCTTTGAGCAAACCCAATGAAACTTCTACCAATAAGTCTCTGCTCCAAGCCTCTGCATATTTGCCAAAATCCGGTTCTGCAATTGTATCTTTGATATGTCGGAGATGGAATCTCAATGGAACTTTTTGTTGTGATCCTAGGGCAAATGCCACTGGCAATTCCTCTTGGACATCTTCCGCCAGCGACTCCCAAGGTAGGCTCCTCGTATAATGTAGTAACTGCCAGTAATGAAAATAGTCTTTAGGGTGAAATAGGCCTCTTTTTTGTAATTCCTGGAACGATTGCAGTTTCCCCTCTCTGGTTAAGATCTGTTGCAGGTAAATTATATCACGCTCTCTCCATTGTTTAAAGACATTATACATCATTCCTGGGGGGAATTCGGGGTTCCCACACAATGGTAGCATTGGAGTGACCTTTGGTGAGAAGTGGTGTAATCTGCAGATCCAGTTCCATGCCTTCTGCGCCTGTGGCAGGATATTAGAAATGTTCAACAGTGGAGAGGCCCCCCCACTCCCATGGAGACAACTACTGAAATGAGTTGGTACAAATAAGTTCAATTCCATGGCAGTTGCTGAAAAGTCCACAGAGTTACGGAACCAGTCTGTTACATGTCTCATCGCATTTGCAACCGCCAGGTGTCGCACACTTTGCAAGCCCAGCCCTCCATACTCTTTGGGGACATACATTTTGTCTAATGGGAATCTAGGTTTCCTTCCCCGCCACAAAAATTTCCTTAACATTTCATTCAATCGTCTTTCATCCTTATTAGTAAAGTGTAATGATAACGTTTGAAACATATATGACCAGCATGGGATAACCATCATATTGTAAAGCGCGACACGTCCCAAGAGGGAAATAGGCAGACCCCGCCACTGCTCCAGTTTTCTGGCTGTGTCCCTCAGCAACTTTCGAATGTTCACCTCATACAGACAGCTTAATGTCCTAGGAATTAATATACCCAAATACTTCATCTCCGAACCCGCTTTCTGCAGTGAAAAATCCCTTGGGCAGGGGCCATCCAGAGGATCATGCAATCTCATCATTTGCGACTTTTCCCGATTGATTTGAAATCCTGATATGACACTAAAACGTTCTATCTCCTCCAAGAGGGCTGGTAAGGCCACACCTGGAGCTGTGGAAATAATCAACTAGTCATCTGCAAAAGCAAATGTCTTTACCCGATCTCCCCCCACTGACACCCCTGCCACCCCTTCTCCCCGCTGGATGCTTCTAATCAATGGCTCAATAGAAAGCACAAAAAGGAGTGGGGACAGGGGGCATCCCTGCCTGGTCCCTCTCTCTATATTTATTTGCTGAGTTCTACCTCCATTGATCAGCACAGCTGCTTTAGGGTTAGAATATAGTGATCTGATGGCCCCAAAAGCCCAGCCTCTCACACCCACAAATTGTAGTACCTCAAACATGTAGTCCCAACCCACCTTATCAAATGCTTTTTCAGCGTCCAGGCTGACCAACATTGTTTCACAGTCTGAGCTAGGGCTAATAACAGTCGCCGCACATTGGTTCCTGAATGTCTGTTACGGACAAATCCCACTTGTTCCTGGCCAATAAGCCTAGGTAGGTATTCCTGCAATCTATTAGCCAACAACTTTGCAAGAATTTTTACATCTACGTTAATTAATGAAATCGGTCTGTAAGAGCCAGCTTGATTTTCCGGTTTCCCTGGCTTAAGCAGTAATGTTATTAATGCTTCATTAGCGTAAGCTGGAAATTGTCCCTGAGCCACTACCTCTTCCAGGTATGAATGTAGGGGGCCCACCAAGTGCGGGCTTAAAATTTTATAGAATTCGCTAGTGAACCTGTCTGGGCCTGGAGCTGAGTTTGAGGGAAGTGCCCGAATGATTCCCTGCAGTTCCTTTCCTGTGATAGGGCAATTTAGTTCCTCCACTTCCAATGCCGTCAACGCTGGCATCCCAGCTTCTCTCAAATAATCTGTTATAGTTGCTAGGGATGGGGGGGGGGGGGGGTGCTTTTTATACAAATCACTGTAAAATTTTTGAAACACCTGTTGCACACCTTCCCTCCCATTCTGGATGTGCCCTGCCCGATCCCTCACCGCCACTATCGCTCTAGGTCCATCCCAGGACTTAACCACCCTTGCTAACATTGCTCCTGACTTATTTCCGTATCTCTGGAAACGGAACTTTCTGGTCACTAAAGCTCTAGAGGCTCTTTCATGTAATAGAGAGTTTAAAGCTATTTGGGCTATTTTCATCTGTTCCCGGTTATGATTTGTTGGAGTCGCAGCAAACCTGCGCCTAGCTTTCCCCAAGTTGCGTTCTAGATTAAAGATCGCCCCTGTAATTCTACGCTCACGTTTCACCGTGAATGCAATCACTGCGCCCCGTATGACCGCTTTCGCTGCCTGCCAGAACAGTATGGGGTCATCCTTATGTCTTCCATTAAATCGTACGTATTCCCCCCAACTCTCTAGCAAATACTGTTTAAACGCTGGGTCAGTAGCCAAATAGGTGGGAAACCTCCACCCTCTTCCCCCAATCCCTGGGTCTCGGTCTTCTAGATCCAGCCAGACCATAGAGTGATCCGAGATTTCCTCCGGGCCAATCTCTACTGCTCTCACATAAGGGAATACCCTTCGGTCTACCAGAATATAGTCCAATCGGGAGAAAGTCCCATGTGCCCTCGAAAGGTGGGTATAATCCCGTTCCCCTGGGTGTAGGACACGCCAAGAATCCACCACTTCAAGAGCCTGCATAAATTGAGATAGAATCCTTGATTCTGGGCCCCTCCGGATCGCCCCCCCCAGAGGAGGAGCAATCTAATGTGGGGTCGGCTACCAAGTTAAAGTCTCCCATTAACAGCAGTGGCAATGATCTATGTGGAAGACACAACTGGAGCAAGTGGTCATAAAAGGGTCTCCCATGTTGGTTGGGGGCGTAGAGCGCTACTACCAAATATTCAACATGATGGAGCCATAGACGCACCACCACATATCTCCCCTCAGGGTCCTTGCCCACCAATTGCGCCTTAGCCACCGCCCCCTTTCGAATTAGAATTGCTACCCCACTACGCCTGCCCTCTGCCTCTGCCCCGAATACCTCTCCTACCCAAGCACGCTTCAACTTTTGCAGTTCCTCCTGTGACAATCTCGTCTCCTGAATGCAAGCCACATCAGCACGGTGTCTTTTTAAAGCATGTAGGATCTTTGTCCTCTTAATTGGTGATGTTATGCCCCCTACATTCCAAGTTATAAATCTAGTCTGGGCACCCCTTCGTTACACATAAAGTACAATCCATAAGTAAAATACATAGTAACGTACGGGTAACCCAGGCGCCCAGCTCCACCTGAGTCTCCCTCTGTCTTAGCCCTTAACCCTGCGGCGTATCCCTGACCCTCAGCCCTCTGATGTTCTTTGATCCCCCCCTCCCCCCTCTTCCTTCCGCCCATACCCTCCCCCCTCCCCAAATTCCCCCCCCCCATCTACCCATGCCCTCTTCTTTCGCAACATCTACTAGAAGAGCGCTGGTCTGTCGATGGCAGGGGTCCCCTTCCCCGCCCCCTCACTCGTTCCTTTATCAACCATTCCTCTTTCCTTACATTCAATTACAATTTGTGCATAACATACAACAGCCCCCAAACAAACTGTTTAAAATGATATTATAACATAACATATGTCAACTGTGTGCACCATTTACCAACTGCCCATGTGCAACGTTTACCTATCAGCGGGCTCCCCTTTGGCCCTCTTCCTGTAAGTTCCATCAGCCATTTTGTCCCGGGGGAGAGGGAGGATTCTCCCGTAGTAGGCCCTGAGCCTCTTCTGGCGAGTAGTACATCTTCCAGCCTCCTACTTCCAGCACTTTGAGCTGGGCTGGGTATAGTAACATGAATCTTTGTTTTTTTGCTGCTAAATGGCGGCACACTGGTCCGAACGCCTTCCTGCGTTCTTGCAGGGCCGCAGAATAATCTTGAAAAATTTTTACAGCCTCTCCATCAAATGACAATGAGTCCCATTTGGAACGGGCCCCTCTCAAGATTTCCTCCTTGTGCAGGAAGTTATGTACTTTAATTATGACCACTCTCAACCTGTTGCCTCCTACATTCTTCCTACCCAGGCGATGCGCTCTCTCCAGGCACAGCGGGCCAGCGCTGTCCGAGAGCGCGAACTCAGACTTCAGCCAATTCTCCAACTGGGTAGGTAAGGCACGATCTGACACCGATTCCGGAATCCCAATCAGGCGGAGGTTAGACCTCCGAGATCTATTTTCTAGGTCGTCCAAGTGTTTTGCTTGAGTTCTCAGCATTGTCTGTAGGTCTTGCACAGCAGTTTCTCTGTCCCTGCTCGAGTCCTCCAGCTCAGACACTCGCACTTCCAGTTCCCCCGTTCGTCTAGTTGTTTCTCCTAACAGCGACTCCACACCCGCTATTTGCTCAGAAAGTTTTGTTAGCTCAGGCTGTAAAGCCGCTTTCACCGCTTCCGTAATTTGCTGTATCTGTAGCGGGTGGAATCTCGGAGGGGAGTCCGGTAACGGGTCGGGCGCCATCTTGGCATCCCCCGATCCACGCTGTTTCTCGGCGCTCTTTTTCCCCGATTTCAGCGCTGATGCCCGAGTCTCCTTTGTAACAAAAGAATCCATCGATGGGCAGTAGATACGCTTCAATTTCGGAATGATTTCATTCGGTTTTCACTCGTTATTCGGGGAATAAAGGAAGGGGAACCCCGGAGAGAAGAAAGACACGACTTCCTTCCTCAAACCATCACGTGACCTCATCATTCATTTATGAATTTTAAACAGGTTCCAGTACAGATCTTTGGGACATTCCACTATTTGCTTTTTTTTTTTTTTTCATTTGGAAAACTGACCATTTACTCCTTCTCAAATTGTTGTATTTTAACCAGTATCAATCAATAAGACCGCCTCCTATTCCATGGTTTTTTCTTTTTTTTAATTTCCTGAGGAGTCTTCTAAGAGGAATTTTGTCAAATGCGTTCTGAAAATCCAAATACACTATGAAGGGCGTTTTCGATATGACGTCTATATCCAATTTTGGACGTCTTGTGGAAAACATCCAAAAATCCAGTAGTGAACATGGCTATTTTCAAACCAGAAAAACATCCAACTTTTTGTTTTGAAAATGGCTATTTACTAGATGCTTTGTGCTCAGTGTCTTTATCTTTTTGGACCATTTTCCAAAAAAAAAAAAAAAAAGACAAATGGAAAAACACACAAAAACAAGCCTTCAGGATGTATGGCAGGTCAACATCCTTCATAGACTGGCCACACAGCTATCCCAACAGAGCAGTAGGGCACCCTAGAGGGCAGTGCAGTGAACTTCTCATAAAAGGTCCCAGGTACACATCTCACTGTTACCCCCCTTCTATTGTATGGTGAGCCCTCCAAAGCCCACCTACGGTACCCAATTTTACACCACTACAATAGCTCTTATGTCTGCAGGTGCCACCTATATGTGGGTACACTGGAATTTTGTTGGGTTTTGGACAGTTCACACTTTCAACCACAAGTGTAGCAGAGTGGCTATGTGCTTGGGTCCCCTCCTCTACAGTGCAATGCATTGACCACTAGGTTACTCCAGGGACTTGCTTACTACTTTAAAAGACTGGCCTAGTGTCCACTGTCATAGTAGCTGGTATGTACTGTTTCTTTCACATCTTTGGGGGGGGGGGGAGAGCAGTGACCACTCAGGGAGTAAGGGGGGGGGGGGTCATGCCTTAATTCCTCTAGTGGTCATTTGATCATTTAAGACACCTTTTTGTGACTTATGTCATGATAGACATTTCGATCTAGACCTATTTCAAACTTTTAGCCCTGGATGTTTTTGCTTTGTTCCATCATGGCAGAAAAACCTCCATGGTTTGAGAATGCCCAAATCTTGCTCCCTAACACCACCCCCTTGTGATTTGGATGCACTGCACAGACAACCATCTTAAAAATGGGTTTCAAAAATAGCACTTTGGGCATTTTGGAAATAAAAAAATATCCATCTGCCACTTTCTGAACATTTTTATGTTTTGAAAATGAAACCCTTATCAACTAGCTCACCTTTATCCGCATTTATTTACATCATCACCCAACAATAGTGTCTCCCCTTTCATACCAAACTTATTAATATCTTCTATCAGATCCTTGTTCAACTTTTCCATTTGTGCCGGAGGTCTGTAGATAACATCCATGGGTTCCATCTTCTCTTTCCAGGATGATCCATATAACCTTTTCCTTTCCCCAGGTTCCCCACATTTCAGACATTCTGATATTGTTTTTCACATACAGCACCACTCCTCAGTTCTTTGGCCCTCCCTATCCTTCCTAAACATATTATATCCTGGTATGGTCGTATCCCATTTATGGGAATCATTGAACCATGTCTCTGTAATGGCAGTAATATCCAAATTTTCCTCAAACATCAGGGCTTGCACATCTTGAAGCTTTTTACTTACACTACAACTGTTTGTGCTCATTGTTTTCCATGTGCTATGTGAGTTTGGAAGGTTTTCTATATTTACATGACCTTTGCCTCTGCCATCAAATTTTTTTTCTGGGGGTGGCTCTGAGTTCCCTTGTTTCCTTTTGTCACCCTCGCCTTCTAGTTTAAATGTCTAGAAATATACTGTCTCAATTTGTGCCATGGATCCTTCTCCTTGTCACAGAAAGATGTAGCCTATCATTACAGTACAGCCTGTTACTTTTCCACATACTACCCCATCCTCTGATGTATCTAAAACTTTCCTCTTAATACCAAGCTTTGAGCCACTTATAGAATTCTTCTATTTTATATAGCCTTTCCTCTCCCTTCCCACATATAGGAATTACTTCATAAAAAGCTGCAGTCTGAACCAAAGACTTGAGTCCCTCCCCAAGCTTCTGGAATGGTCTTTGGGCTCCAAACTTGCTATTGTTGGCCAGGTCATTTGGCCCTAGATGGATACAATATGTTACCTGCATTGAACTGTAATTATCTGGGAACTGCATTAGATGGGCCTCTCCCAAGTCCTTAACCAAATTCTTGAGGTCCTCCCCAAAGATCAGATGCCCCCACAAGGGCAGCTTAGTCAAGCACACCTTAGAAACCATATCCACCACCTCGTAATGGAGCCAAAGGCACCTCCTGGCCACCACTGCAGAAGTCACTAGTCAAGAGGACATGTACAACTTGGTCCACAGGACATCTGCTAAGCATGCCACACCTGATTCCAGCTGCATCACATCTTGGGAATCCAGAAGCTGCTGCACACAGCACAGCATGGTGCAAGCCACCTAGCCTCACAAATGGCCGCCAGGATGCTCATTGCCATCGGAGAAAATGCTTCAGCTGCTGTTCTGCTTTTTTCTCATTGACTCGAGGGCCAAACCTCCCTCCCCTGGGATGTTGGTGGTCTTAGTGATTTCCGTGATCAAGGAATCCACCCTAGGAAGGCATCTGTACCTCTCAAACTCCTCCAGAGGGAGGGGGGTAGAGTCTGGGACTCCCCCTCCACTGGCATCAAGCAAGAGAGGGTCTCTGTGTAAAGGAAAGGTCTTGAGGGGGAGGGGCTCCACAGTAGACAGCATACACAGTTGGAAGGCCTCAGAGACTTTCAAAGAGGCATATTTTCAAAGCACTTTGGGAGGCTAAGTTCCATAGGTTTCTATGGAACTTTGGGAGGCTAAGTGCTTTGAAAATGAGCTTGCTAGTCAATCAACCAACCAACCAGAGTAGCAACTCCTAGCAAAAAATGCAGACTGGGGAGTTCTCATCTTCCTGAAACTAGGGCTCAAACCTGACTCATTGTTCTCAAAGGATGGGGAATCAGGAGCAGGTCCCTGGGAGGATGGAATTCCCTCATCTGGAGCCATCCCACATCTTCACCACTTAACTCCAGCCAGCAGGCCCACCGAGAGCTCCTTAGGATCCAGTCCAGACTGACCATGACCCAAAGACCTCTGCAAAGAAGGGAAGGAGCCTACTTTACAATGTAGACCATCTGTTGTGGCCAATCTAGCCTCATGCCCCCCCCCATTCCCACCAAAGACATCAGGAATGTAGGACCACAGTGCTGGTCCCTGCCAACTCAATTGACATCTGCAACAATTACTGGGGCTCCCCTGGGGCTGTTCCTTCAGCTGGAAAGGCCCCTCACAAGAGGGACAAAGGGATAGGGTAGTTCAGACTCCCATACACGGCACAGTGCTGACCCATAGGCATGCCTGAGCACAACTACCCTCCCCAACTTATAGCCAGCCGTGGGACTAAAACCCCAGATTCACTGGGTTCCCCACTGTCCCCCTACACTCTGGCTCTCGCAGGTGAGCAGTTCATTTCAAATTGTTTTTTCAGTGATCTATTTTCTCTTGACAGGAAGGGAATAAAGCTCAGCTGGGCAAAGTAGTGTTTTTTTTCTTCCCAATTACCTGGTGCTGTAGGGAGCCAAGAGAAAACCTCAATGAAGGAGAGGAGGGATGGGGACCCGATGCCCCCAAGCAAGGACCAGGTGGGCCCGAACCTAGACCCATACCAAGCTAGTGCCCTTACACACTGACTTGGGGCAGTTGTAAGGTCCATGTACCAAATGCCAGGAGGAAGGCAATTAGACTCAACCACACAGTGCAGGCTGGGGCCTGGGCCTGTGCTATGGGAAGCTAGGCTTTGGTCCTGCTGCACCTGCCCAGAACAACTTGACCATTTGCTGGAAGTAAATAAATACTGGAGAATGAAACAGGAATGGGGACCCGTGGGGATGGGGACAAAGCCTGTGGGAATGGGGATAAACATTGTCCCTGTGTCATTCTCTACTTTGAAACCTTTAATAAACTGGACTGTTATTTATGTTTGAGTGATACAGACGATAGTTTGATTTTTTGGAAAAACAAGCAAACGTGCTGGCCACAACTGGCAAATTTGCAAGGGGAGTCCTGTACATTCCTGCTACCAGCACATCTTCTGAGAAGACATCTTCTATTGCAGGAAGGACTGTGCAAGACAGGAGAGTTAGACTGAATCCTGAGATTGTTGATGACTGATTCATCCACAGATTAAAAAAAAAATCATAACAGTGCTTCAGGGGGCATATTTCTCCCCTCTAGGGCATACAGAACGGGCTGTATTTTGTACCCCTGGATATTTTAATAAGGTGGATTAGGATTCTTTGTGTTAGTAGAATTCAGCTATTGTTGGGGTTAGAAGGGTGGGGAGGGGGTTATTATAGTTGCTCATTGTTATTATTGTTTTCTACTTGTGATTTATAAACAGTTGCACAGCATATTGTTCCTTTTTCTACTTTAATAAAAAGATTTAAATATAAAATCATAAGTGTTTGAGGCTTATGCAGATGAGGACAGAACCGGCAAGGATGGAGGCAGGGACAGAGTTGGGATGGAGACATAGATAGAACCCAAGGGGGCGGGGACAAACTTTGTCCCTGTGCCATTCTCTAGCACCAACCCATATACTGGTGTTACTGGAAAAGTTAGGTATCTCTACCTCCATCTGCTGGTAGGAAAGGGACACATCCCAGCTGTTTGGGCTGGTATGGCATGGCAGGGGCAAAAGGAAACAGGAAGTGACAGAGATGTAGACTTAAAAGCAACATCTGGAAATATTTTTTAATGGAAAGGGTAATGGCTGCCTGAAATGCCTTCCCAAAGAGAAGGTGAAAACAAAAATGGTGCAGGAATTAAAAAAAGAAAGGGATATATATAGTGGATCCCTAAAAGGCAGAAGATATAAAGCATTCATAGTGCATTATGTGATACTCTTCCACTAATAAGAAATCATGAGGAAAGTAATCTGCATTGCTGTGGCAGTAACAACCCCAACAATCTTCCTAGGCAGACTCAAAGGGTAAAGGGTTATGTTGGTCTTTCTCTGACATCATTTACTATGTTAACTGTTTGTGTCTTCTCCAGTGGCATCTTAAGCTTCCTTTGGTGGCTGATTGGGAGCTGCTTGACCTCACACTTGCACTACTGATATAATCATACTAAAGGCCTGCTGCAGATTGGTAGCACTTGGAAGAAATTCCTAAATTTATGGCAGACTTGCAGAAATCACTGCGAGACCTTTTACCCAATTCTTTAAAATGAGCCTTTTCACAGTTTTTTTGCAGTGCTTGCAGAAGTTTTTGCTTATATCATTTTTCCCCCCTGCGGAAACGTTTCCGTTTCTGAAGGTACAAGCAATTGACGCCCTCATGCTAGCAAACTGACTAATCTGGTTCTATGCTGATGAGCAATTTTCAAAGTAACATTTTAAAGTTCACACATCCTTATTAGCTGCAAGTGTCTCTTTGAAGAGGTAAATCCCTTGTAATTACTCTACCCAGTAGGTTACTGTTCCTCACACTTTCCTTTGCTTTTCTTATCCATCGTGTGTATGTGAAGTCTGTTTTTCAGGGGCTGATACAGAGAGCTACTGTGAACAGTTTCCAAGATGTCTACACAGACATTACTGGCCGCACGATGCAGAAAGGGGTTCAGTTCAGCGCAGAACTTTAGTGTGCGAGTAGACATTGGTGCACGACAGATTAACATGAATGGTAAGAAGGCTACTACTTGTGGTGCCGCAGTGCAGAGAAACAGATTTTAAGGTGCAAGAAGTTTACCGCCAGGTCTGAGGTGCCATAGAAGGGTTAGCTGAGAGGATTTAATGCCAGTATTTTCTTTCTTTCTTTTTTTCTTGTGAGCATAACAAGATTCTGCAACTTAAGGCAGAATGAGCGGTGGCAGCTCTGCACACAGGTGCAAAATGCCGGCCTTGCAAAAAAATGTATGCGCAAGACATTTTGTCAGGCTGATTAGTTATCCGTAGAATAACATTCCAGCACATGCCACAGGATTTTGTGCGCTTCGAATTTGCAAATGATTAGCGTAGGCATGAAATATTTTCTAGGTATTTTTTTAGTTACATTTGTACCCCGCGCTTTCCCACTTATGGCAGGCTCAATGCGGCTTACATGGGGCAATGGAGGGTTAAGTGACTTGCCCAGAGTCACAAGGAGCTGTGCCTGAAGTGGGAATGGAACTCAGTTCCTCAGGACCAAAGTCCACCACCCTAACCACTAGGCCACTTCGCAGTAGAAGCCATGCGCTTCACAATCGGCAGGTGGTTTTCTGCATTGACCCCCCTCCCCCAAATCCTTACCCAGTTGCGAGATGAAAACCCTGATAATCCTTGTAGTCTAACAGTTATAGCCTGTTTTATTTTTTTTACCTTTTGCTGTTAGATGTTCAATAATAAACCCATTTTATAGCTGAAAGAGCCCTCTACCTTGTGTCTCCCTCACTTCAGCTGGCCTTTAACATTGTCCAGTCCCCAAACAAGCAGTGTGAGATGTGGGTCTGTTTTACATTCCAGCTTTTCTGTGAGTGTAAAGTTACCCACAGGCCCCTTCTTCCAGGACGTCTGCTTCGTTCTGGGGCAGGGTGTGTGGTATTTCTAGCTTTCTCCAGCTGCCTGTACCTCCCCCTCCCTCCCCACCCTTTATACTGTGAGTGAGGCCCTGAGAGAGCTATTGGTAGCCATGGTGACTCCTGGAGTCCTGAAGCCATGTGCTGCACCTCTGATAGTAGTCCCTTGTTCCATCCTGTGGTTAGTGTGTTTTTTTGGTTCGATGCCCTGGTATGCAACTACAGCTTAAACAGGACTGGTCTCCAGCCAGCCAGAGCTCTGACACACACAGTGCTTGTGCAGAGAGAGGAGAGACAGACGGACAACTAGGAGCGAGGGGGAGCCAAAACTCAGCTGCTAGAGCTCCAGGCTGTGTCTCAGCCCAGTTCATTTGAAAGAGGTGAGGAGGTGTTTTCTTGCAGCAAAAACAACTGCTCTCCAAGCTGCGTTTCGGCTCAGTGGGAAAAGACGGAGAGAGGCCCAGCTGTGTTCCAGCTGTGAATTTGTGCACGGATCCTGCGCTGCTAGAGTGGGTTTACGTTTCTTTCTCCTCTGCATATTTTCTTGTACGCGATAGCAGGATTAAGTTCCTTTTAAAGTTTTAAGAGCCGAGTAAAGTAAGACTGGTAACTCAGCTGAATGGATTTCTGGGTGTTTTTTTTTAAGTTATTTTTTTATTAATCATGTCTGAATAAATGAAGAATTAAAGCATCTGGAAAGTGCGAGCGAACAGTGCCTTCCTCTGTTTGAACTGCACAGAGAGGGCTGATCAGGCAAGTCTAGGCCTTCATGGCTCCACCACATGGAGCTCAAAAGTGGCCTGCTACCAGCATCGATGCTTCAAGCCATAGCTCTCCACACCCTTTAAATAAAACTAGACCTGAGAAGGGCCCATGAGGCATCTCTTAAGGAGAAGAGGGGTCCTGTAATCTTCAGACCCTCCCAACAGAATCAGATTGCTTTGGTAAGTATTGAGTGGACCACTGGTGGGGGGGGGGGGGGGGAGCTGCCTTGCAATGGTCTTCAAATAGGATTGCCATTGCCAACTGTGAATGAAAAAATAGTGGACAGTTTTCATGTTCAAAAGAAATGAATAGGCAATTTTTATCAAAATGTTTATTGCCTCCCGTTCCTGTGACTCTTGTACTGGCAAGGGGCTTCTCATGTGGGCTTGCAAGATCCTTCTAGATTTTGGAGAAAGTGAGGGGAGGAAGGTGTTTCATCATTAATTCAGGTGCCAGCTAAATCTCCTTTACTATGTTGTAGTCCTGTTGATCAAGTGATTCCCGACTGTATAATTCCCATTTTTGATATGGAATGAGTGTAAGGGACAGAAATGTTAGAACGTGGCCTGTACTTCCATGCAGCATGTCTTGTAGTGTGCATTGCATCTGGATTTCTTCATGCAGATGTAGGCCTGTTGCTTCTTTTTAGGTAGCACCACTGAGTGAATGTACATAAAGTCCAAAGCAAAAGTTGCAACTTATACCTGCTTTTGTGGGTTCCCCTTCCCATGGCGCACAGTAAACTTTTCTATACTGTCTGATAAAGGGAACTGATAAACACTCCCAAATTTCAAGCTTGGTGTCTGCAGTGATGTAATGATCTGAAAATGATTGTACTGCCTGTGTTTTATAATACAGTGAAATTTTAAAAAAGGCTCCATTGTCCACATCTGTTTGCTAGATCTTCATGCAGAAATGAGGCCTTGAGAACATCAGGGCCTTTTCTTCTAGAGATACGAATACCGTGCTTTGATCCAGTATGGCTTATCCTTCTGGAGCACTGAAAGAAAGTCAGGCTAGGCTCCATAAGATCCCGCTGCTGTTCTCTTTTTACCTTCCAGCGGTGGTATCCCTGCAGGATGCTGCACATTTTTCTCCTGTACTCAGAAGGAGGTGAAGGTTAGGTCCTCACAGTAAATTCTATTTTGCTAGCATTCATTGGCAGTTCAAATTCCAGGCCCCAAGCAAAATTGTGCATAGTGGCAGGGGGAAGAGAGGCACTCATCTCCTGCTCCCCTCCCCCAACCAGATTAAATTTGAAGCCTGTTGGAACTGGTGGGAAGTGAGCAAGGCACACTGGACTTGCCTCTAATAGTGTTTCCTCCTTCTCCTGATCTGGAGCAGCAGCAA
Organism: Microcaecilia unicolor; assembly: GCF_901765095.1. Taxonomy (NCBI): domain Eukaryota; kingdom Metazoa; phylum Chordata; class Amphibia; order Gymnophiona; family Siphonopidae; genus Microcaecilia; species Microcaecilia unicolor. The sequence goes on along the minus strand of NC_044036.1, from coordinate 96,265,123 downwards.
GAAAACTGCCACAGGCAAACAACTGCATAATTTTGTGGCTCTTATTGTGATCCTTGGCCCCATGGCAGCTCATGATGATGCGTTTAAGCCTTTTGCTGCTGCTGGGCTGGATCAGGAAAACAAAAAGTTCTATGATTGAGATGCTCAACCACCCTTAGAGATTTAAATCACTTGCGTGTAGTCTCGTCTGGGTGAGTCAATACTCTGAGAACCCTCCAAAATTTCCTCAAAATATGCGTTAGTTTGTTCCAGTGTGGGGTCAACCTTCTATCTATATTTTGTTTCCACTTTACTTTTCTCTGGCTTTATTTTTGGGCTGGATAAGGAGGCAGGGTGGCAGCACAATGCAGTTTGTGGATTGCACCTTGTTCCCCTTTCTTGACTGACCAGGGTTTGCTTGGGCAGTATATATGCAGTGCTGAGTACTCCATTACCCCTCTGTGGAAAGCAGCAAGAAAAGAATGTTTATTCCATTAACATCTTGTGCATTCTGGAACCTTTGCAGTGAGTCCTTAGCAATTGACAAGGTTGGGTCAAGTTCCCCTAGCACATTTGGTTCTGGACTTTTGTTCTTGATTTCTTTCAACCCAGAACTCAGCAGTCTAAAGGTAGATCAGGGCGCAGAGTTGCAGGGACCATGCAGAAGCCTTAGCCTGTCAATTGACAAATCAATTTTTTGGCTGCTTCTTGTGGAGAACCAAACTAGAACATTCTGTGCATGCCTCATGTTGAGTAGAACAACAGAACTGCTGTGCAGTCGCAAAACATCTTCCAGCTATAAGATTTAATATAACACCTTCATATACAACCCAGAAAATCTAGAAAGCTGCTTTTTGTTTACCAGTGATGTCATGCCTGACATGACGTGAGGCTGATGCAGTAAAATGTAATGTGCACTGTAAAGACCTTTTGTGGGTATTAAAAATAGCAATTAATTTTCTTGGTGTTCATGCCATTCCCATGCTGGAGTGGTTAGCTTTACCTTACTCTTAGTTAAAACTTTTTGCATATCATGTCAAGGACCATTTTAAAGTGCACATGAGAATCTTACTGAGTTCACAGTAAAACTTTAGTGTGATATTTAGTGCATTGGTCCTTCTAGGTCTCACATATAAGCCCACTGAAACAGTAACATTTTTCTGGATGTACTGTGTGTTTTACTGTTCTGTGCATATCTGTGAGAAATTCTTTGGTCAAATGAAGTGACAAAAAAACCATGAAGAAACCAACACGCTATAGCGACAGTACCAACTGAGTGGAGGTGGCCAAGCGGAAATGAGGACATCTAGGAGATATCATTGAGGAAATTTTTATTGTGGATATGACCCAGATAATCTGTGGATCTTTTTTTTTTTCTTCCTATGCTGTAATAAATAACTGTTCTCACATTTAACTTTCAGATACCCCAGTTTATCTGTAATCACTTTGTCCTGTTTTTCATATTCATGAATATGAAAAACAGGTCAAAGTGATTATATGTATTTATTTCATAGGATTTTTACGGAGAGATTGGTGGATGCTTGGAATGCCCTCCCGCGGGAGGTGGTGGAGATGAAAACGGTAATGGAATTCAAACATGCGTGGGATAAACATAAAGGAATCCTGTTCAGAAGAAATGGATCCTCAGGAACTTAGCCGAGATTGGATAACAGAGCCGGTAGTGGGAGGCGGGGCTGGTGGTTGGGATGCGGGGCTGGTGGTTGGGAGGCGGGGATAGTGCTGGGCAGACTTATACGGTCTGTGCCAGAGCCAATCGTGGGAGGCGGGGATAGTGCCCTGAAAAGACAGGTACAAATCAAGGTAAGGTATACACAAAAAAGTGGCACATTTCTTGGGCAGACTGGATGGACCGTGCAGGTCTTTTTCTGCCGTCAACTACTATGTTACTATGATTTATTTATCACCTTTTTAAAGGAATTCACTCAAGGCAGTGTGCAGCAAGAATAAGTCAAACATAGGCAATAGACAGTTACAGCAGTAAAAATATTCAAATAACAGCACAATGAAACTTTTTTTTTTTTAATTTATAGAAGTCTTTATTGAGCATTAAGTACATAATACAGAACATTGTTAACACAGCTCAGAACATCATATTCCAAATGGGCCAAACACCAGTGTGAATAGTTTCAAGAGGTACTATTAAATGTCATTGGTATCATAACCACAGTATATACTTCATGTTTTTATACAAATTTTTTATTACCCATCCAACCCTTCCCTCCTAAACTCCCCCCAACAAGACCCCCCTCCCCTCTCCCCCATTTCAGACCAAACATCAACTATCCCGAACTTGCATTCAGAAAAGGCAGCCACACTTTCTCCCATTTGGGCACCATTCTTCTTTTCACAGCCGTCAGTCTCTCCATCTCACATATATATCTGACTTTCGTGATCCAATCTGACAGCGAGGGGACCTTCGGGGCCTTCCAATGCCTTGCCAGGTTAGTCCGTGCTGCCTGCAGAGCTCCCCTCACCAGCAGCCATTGACTCAACCTTAATCCCGCAGGCCGCTTTCCTAGCACAAAGACCAGAGGATGCCACTGCACAGGCCTTCCTATCCATTTTTGGAGCCTAGCCTGAACCCCCCTCCAGTACGCTTGTGCCTTACGGCAGTTCCACCATATATGACCCATACTTCCCACTTCCCCACACTGCCTCCAACATGATTTCGTCACTGATGTGTACATGTGGTGCAGCCTTACAGGCGTGAGATACCACCTGTAGAAAACCTTTAATGTGTTCTCCTGTAAAGCCACCGATCTTACAGATTTCATTAAGCTACCTTCTAGTTGCGCCCAGGCCTCATCTGGCAAAGTGAAATTCAACTCCTGTTCCCACCTCCTCCTATACGAAAGGGAGGGTTTGTGGCAATCTGACAAGTGGTTATAAAGAGAAGATATCAATCCACATGTAGTATTAAAGTCCACACATATAACCTCCAGGGGGTATGCTTCCCTCTTCGCACATCCTACGTATGTGGGTCCCTGTAAGTAGTGTAGGGCCTGTAAATATGCATAATGATCCTCCGTCTTGAGTCTATAGTCTTCCACCAGGTTCTCAAAGGGTGTCACTTTGCTTCCTAGATGCATCTGCCCCCACATATCTAGTCCATTTTTAGCCCATCTATGAAAAATCGTTTCACCCACCCCCGGGGGGAACCCAGAGTTATCCGCTATCGGCGCCAGGCCAGAGGTACAGGGCTGGTGATCGCCAAACATATGGTCCCAGTAATAAAATGTAGCCTGTACTGTAGGTGGGAATTTGTCTACCTGACCTCTATGCCTCGCCGGCATCCACATTAAATGCTCCAACCTATGGGAACCAACCAGGGATTGCTCCAGATGAACCCAGAGTTTATGCTCGTCTGCTCTAAACCACTCCACTGCCGTGCGTGCCTGTGTGGCACAATAATACCAAAAGAGGTTAGGTACTCCCAGTCCTCCCTTCTTTCTACTCTTATAGAGAAGTGCTCTGGAGAGCCTCGGTCTTTTCTGGTTCCAAATGAACCTAATTATGCTATCTTGGAGACTGGACAAATAAGCCCTGGACATACGCATAGGAATTACTTGAAATAAGTACAGTAAACGTGGCAACACGTTCATTTTTATTGTGGCGATACGCCCCAACCAGGACAGTCCCGTAGACATCCAGCGGTCTAAGTCTCTTAATATTTCTTTTTTAAGTCCCGGGTAGTTAACGTCAAACAGGTCAGGCAAGTGTTTTGGGATTTGCACCCCTAGATACCTTATTTCCCTTTCTGCCCACTTAAAAGCAAAGGATGTCTTCAAAGCGTCTGATACCCTCGGTTGAAGGCCGACAGTCATGCCAATCGATTTACTAGCATTGAGCTTGTAACCTGAAATCCTCGATTTCCCTCATCAAATTGGGAAGTGATACCACTGGCTTTGTCATGTACAGGAGAACATCATCAGCAAATAATGCAATCTTACGTTCTTGGGCCCCTACCCCTACTCCAGAGATATCCTCGTTCTCGCGTATTGCCGCCGCCAATGGCTCCATTGCCAGAGCAAATAACAAGGGAGACAGAGGACACCCCTGTCTAGTTCCTCTTTCCAGCCTAAAGGCCCCCGAGTTTCCCCCATTAATTCTCACACATGCTTGTGGAGCCGAATAGAGAGCCCGGATCCAGTACCTATAGAAATTCCCAATCCCCACTCGCTGCAAGACTTTGTCTAGGTATCCCCAATGGACCCTATCGAATGCCTTCTCTGCATCTAATCCCAGTAGCACTATCGGAATGGCCTTTACTTTTGCACGATGTATTAAATTCAACGTTCTACGTATATTATCCATTGCCTGCCTCTTAGCTACAAAACCAACTTGGTCCGGATGTATTAGAGTGGGAAGCACCTCCCCCAGACGGTTAGCGAGCACCTTTGCCAGTATCTTTACATCGGCATTAAGTATCGAAATGGGTCGATAGGAAGCACATTCCGTCTTGTCCTTTGCCTGGTTTTGGGATTACCGCCACCCAAGCTTCCATCATCGATTGGGGCAGCTTATCACCTTCCCGCACTGAGTTGATAACCATTGTTAAGTACGGTGCCAGTACCCCCCCAAAGGTCTTAAAAAATTCGTTCGTGTACCCGTCTAAACCCAGGGCCTTGCCATTCGGCAGAGATTTGATTACTTGAAGTACTTCATCTACTTGCACCGGGGCTTCAAAATCCCTCCTTTTCTGTTCTGAGAGCACTGACAGACCTCTGTCACTCAGGTATTTATCTATGTCCCCGGTCTGTACAGCCGCATCCTCCCTGTATAGCGATTCATAATACTGGGCAAATCTGTCCCTAATCTGGGCCGAGGAGTGCAATAGGGACCCCTTGTCATCTTTTACCTTCAAAATTTGCCGGTCGGCCCTCATCTTTCGCAATTTGTTTGCCAATAGTCTGCCCGGCTTGTTTGTACTTTCATAATAATTCTGTTTTAAACGGGCATGTACAAACTGCAAACTCTCTTCATGCAACTCAGTCAGTTCCAGTCTTACCTCCTGAAGTCTGCGATAGTCCGTGACAGAGCCTGAAACCCTGTATTTACTCTCCAGTACCCCAGTCTCTCCATACATTGAACCAGACGCGCCTTGCGTGCCTTGGTTCTACCACTTGCACACTTAATAAAATATCCCCTGGCCACTGCTTTGAAGGCATCCCACACCACTCCCAAAGTGGGGCCCGAGTCTATGTTGATATCAAAATATTCCTTCATAATTGTGGCAAATCCTTCCACCGTGTCAGGGTCTTGTAACAAGCAATTATTGAGAGACCATCTTCTATCCCGTAACTCCTCCCGAAGGGAGGGGATAACCGCCCACACAGGGGCATGGTCTGAAATTGAAATGTTCCCAATAGAATAATCCCCTCCCCCGCTTAGCATAGTCTTTTCTACAAATATATAGTCCAGTCTAGAATAGGACAAGTGCACCTGGGAATAGTAAGTGTAATCTCTCCCTCTCGGGTTCCCGTGTCTCCACCCATCACAAAGTCCCAGACCATCCACCAAGTTCTTCAAAGCCTGAGAGACTCTGTTGTCACTTGGAGTCGGAGGTGCTGACCTGTCAAGACCAGGCTGCATGGTCGCATTAAAATCTCCTGCCACCAGCACCCTACCCCCGGCAAATGACTGCAAATCCCTCTGGAGACGCAGGAAGAAACGTTCCTGCCTCTCGTTAGGGGCGTATACACAGGCCAACGTACATTCCTCCTGCTCCAGCATGGCATGTACAAAAAGATAACGTCCCTCCACTTCACGTTTCTCATGCAGGATTTGGACCTGAAGATCTTTATGAAACATGATGGCCACCCCTCTTTTCCTAGCCCCTTTCACATCTGATGCACAACACACCAGTGGATACAACTTAGAAGGGAGCAGCCCCTCGTTCTTCCTACGAAGATGAGTTTCCTGCAAAAAGACCACCTGGGGGTGCATCAAACAGAGTTCTCGCCCCAGTGCATGCCTCTTATAGGGAGAATTCAGCCCCTTTATGTTATAAGTCAAAAGTTTTAAGTTCGCCATCTAACGTCCATCCAGAACAAGCTAGTAGATGAATGATTGGTCTAGTCCCTAACCTCCCCTCCCACCTCTGGCCTAAAACATACCCACCCTTCCTCCCGCCTAATATCCCCCCTTCCCTACTATCCCTTCCCAAACCCTCCCCCCCTCCCCCCCTTCCCTTCTCCCCCGTCCTCTAGGGTCCACCCACCAAGCAGTTTAAACCTCACTACTTGGGACATTGAAGGACAAGACCCCACTTGGCCAAACAAGACAAAGCAAATGTTGTAACAAAATAACAGTATACTTACACTTGAATTACCCCTCAGTCCCCTCTCCCCGCACCCCATATCCCACCCTCACATTTCACATTCACTCCCAACAGCTCTTCACCTTTCAAACCAGTTCCCATCCAAGAACAAAACAGCCTTATCTGGCAGTGTTCCGCCTCCAAGGCAGCGATCCCCGTTTCGATTACATGAAACTGCACTGTCCCGCTCAAGTGTGGTGTGTATTCTTCTTCGCTGCTTTCTCCACTCTCTTCCACCGCTGCAGTCTTGCCTTGGTGGTAGGTGCCATCCCGGCCGGCATGGCCTCCGTCGCCGCCATGCCTGCTGTAAATAGATGTTGCCATGCCTTTTCCACTTTGCGACATCAAATCCGCTCTCCTTTAAGCTCGAAACAAATAGCGAATGGAAAAGCCCAGCGGTATGGAATCTTTTCTTTGGTCAAAATTTCAATAACAGGTTTCATCTCCCTTCTTAGGTTCAAAGTAAACAGCGACAAGTCTTGGTAAATTGCTACCTTGGAACCATTGTAATCCAGCATGGGGCTCTGACGAGCTTTTTGCCAAATCTGCTCCTTGCTCTTATATTCAGTGAATCTGACCACGATGTCCCTCGGCATGTTGTCTCTGGGTTTCCCCAACGCTCTGTGGGCTCTGTCAATGCCCATTACCGCCACATCCAAACTGTCCCCCATCAACTTGGCGCAGATGGTGCGCACTACCTCTGGGACGTCCTCTAGGCCTCCTGCCTCTGGTACCCCGCGAAAGCGGAGATTTTGCCTATGCCCTCTATTTTCGATGTCGTCTAGGTGGTATTGCAGCTCTTCAGCTTTTTCTTCTATTTTAGTCAGCCTCTTGTCTGCCTCCTCGTTTTTCTCTTCTTGTGTGTCCATTCTCTCTTCGAGCACCTCCACCCTGCCCCCCAGGTCCCGCAGGTTTGCACTGAGAGAATCAATGTGCTCCAGGATCTCCTCTTTGGATGCACGAATCTCCGCTTGAAGTGCTTCGAAGCATTTTTTCATCTCCGTCGAGAGGGCCGTTGGCAGGGCAGGGTCCCCCCGTTCTTCACGCGGGGCAAGCGATTCCGGCTCGCACGTGCTCCGCGCTTTAGGGGACGCAGGCTGGTGAGGGCCTTTCGCTGACTGCCGCGCGGATATTCGCTCGCTGTCCCGGGGCAGCGCGGGATTTTTTTTGCTCATCGCGCTGGGGATCACCTCTCCGCCTTTATGCTGCCTTGTTTCCCGACGGGAGGAGCTCTTAACCGCTGTGGGTATCTTTTTTTTGGGTGAGAGAGTACGGAGCTAGCGGATCAAGCGGCCATTCAGCTTCGTGATGTCACTTCCTCTCCAGTACAATGAAACATTTTAATGGACAGCATAGTAGAGCCTGACCAAATTTCGGCTTCTGCACTGAAACTGCCCCAAAATCCGAGTTCAGGTTTTACCTGAAAATGCACTTGCATTTTTGGCTGAAACCAACCCCCCCCTCCCCACCCCCTGCGATCACACCCCACCCTGTGTCTCAAATTTAAAGGAACAGGCTATCCTATTAAAAGTATAAACGATAGGTATCTGAAAGCTAAATATGACAGTAGGGAACAGTTATTACAGCAAAGGAGGAAAGAAAAGGATCCAGGAATTGTCTGGGTCATATCCACAATAAAAATTTCCTTGATGTCTCCTGGTTGTCCTCACTTCCTCTTGTCCACTTTTGCTCACTCAAATAGTGATAAGCAGGATGCTAATTTCACTGAGCAAGGGACTTGACCCTGTTGTGTACATCTCAGAATGCTATAAAAATGTTTACAAGTAGTAATGTGTGTGCTGAAGTGAAAATAAAGCCTGTCACTAATGATAATATAATCAGACAAAATGGCTGTCCCTGCTGACCACATTGTATATTAAAGTACTGCATAAACTTTCTGTCTAGATCCGAGAGAGAGTGTTAACTCCCAAAAGCTAGTCACGAATAATAATGTTAGTCTGATAAACTGGTATCGTCTTTACTCTTTTTCTCAGTTTTTTTTTTTTTTGCTTGTTTCTGTGTATTCAAGTGACTAACGGTAGCAATGGTGCCACTTTATTCCCAAATCCTTGCAAACTGAGATCAGGATCTAGATTGGCTCAGCCGATCTGTCACTATTGTCTTCCACAGTGAAGTGATGACAGCCTTGTAGAAGGCGGTTCTCCGTTTTAAAGCTGTCAAACGCTGCTGTGGATTTTTCCAGTGCTGAGGGCACTGGAAGCTCCTTGGACTAGCCAGCTGCGCCTGTGGGAAATGCAGTGCTTTGTTTTGCCCTGTTTCAGAAACAGAGCTCATGTTTGGAAGCTGGCATGGCCCTGCCTTTCATCCTGACCAAAAACGTGTATATAACAGTAAATTAACACAAAGTGCAACAGATGCTGGTAACATATATCACCATCTGTTTATTTATAGATAGATATAAAAAATCTCTATTTCTTTGCTCGCAATACGGATAGTAATTGGCTAGAAAAGATTAAAAATAAAATTATAATACTTTAGGGCCAAAAACTGGTGAAATACATTTCTGACTCCCAGTCCTGGAGAAAAATTAATTTTCAGTTCTGTATGAGCCAGGAGCTGGAGCTGTTATATATGGACCTGCCTACTGCTTCTCCTAAGGGCAGGCCCAAACGGCACAGAATATGACAGCCATGCCACCTCTGGCCCTCCATTAGCTATCACCTGAGAGAAGCAGATATTTAACCTTGTGGGTGGGAGTGCAGCCTCAAGCAGCATTTCCAGATGGAGAACCCAGGATACAGTCAGGCAGTCAAAAATGCTGTACACTGCCCAGCCAGACTGGAGTGCTAACCCAACTAAATAAAGTACAGAATATGTGAAGAATTATAGGGGTATACCTGGCATTTACTGTATACCCCTAGATTCCCCTTCAGGCCTGCTTTTCAGGCTTCTGACTAGATTGGCTTTATATTGTTAAAATCTTTTGATTTTGAAGACACTGGTGAATAATTTCTTCTAGCAAGTTCATTGATGTTTTATTTTGTGATTTTTCTGTGCAGGGCCTTGTGGAGCCAACATGGATGATCCTTTACTGAGTGAGAGGCAACAGGCCCTGAGAGGAGGGAAGGCCTGTGTTGAAAGTGTATGTAGTGCCAAGCTTCCCCTGGAAAGCACAGAGCATCTGGCGGACCAGTGTCAGGGTGAACTTTCTCCAAGGTGGAACATGGCAGATAGTCCTTTGGTAGCAACTTCCCCTGTGCAAGCAGGCCCAAAAGGCAGGCCCAGCACAGGACACACTGGGAAGCAGGTATCCTGTACAAATATGTTTGTGCTACAGTCCAAGGTAAAGGCACTGAAAGAAAAGAGAGCAGCATGTAATCAGGACCACGTCTTTCCCAGAAGACCCAAGGCCAGGCGAGGAAAGCTTCTCCATGATCTTCACTCGGAGGACATGCCCTTGGATTGTGTAGTAGTAAATCCACATGCTCAGATCCGCACCTACCTGACTGACTCCTTGCTGAACGGCACAGAAGAGGGTACAGACCAATGGGCCACTGTAATCACAGGTCTCAGTGCTAACCATGCCAAGGTTCCTAACGACACATACTCTGAGGAAGGGTCATCCCAGACCTCCTGGACATCCCCACAAGATTTCTGGACTCTGTCATGCACAGTGCAAGATCAGTCAGAGATGAGAAAAAGCAAGGATTTATCAGACGAATCATGGGGTGCCCACTACTGTGAGAGAACTCCACCAAGTAGCAAGACGCATGCCAGGGAAGATCTCCACTTACCCTCCTCTGCAGAAGACCTTTTAAGGTGCGATAGGGTGATTGGGGCCTTAAAGGATATGCAGTTTGTTCCTACAGAAGAACCTTTGGATGGCACTGAGCTGTCTAGGAGACTGTGGAGGACAGACAGCTGGAACAGTATGGGCAGTGTTGCCAGTCTTCCACCCCTGGCTGAACGGGTAGAGAGGAACAGAGCACTTCTGAAGGAGATACTGAACACCTCAGGCCAGGCTTCTCTTAAAGAGGCAGCTGCAGAGCTGGAGGAAATAAGCATGGACAGCCATGGTCCAGGTGAGGACAACGTATTACCAAGCATACTGCCCATGGGTTTCAAATGGTTATTACCTCCCCTTTTATGTGATAAATGAGTGCATGCAAACTGGGTAAGGAGGTACTGCTCACTGGTTTTAGAGTTCTCAAGTGGTTTTCATGTTCTGAGCCAGCTGCTGAAGTGCTGATTCCCAAACTTGGTCCTCGAGGAACCTCAGCCAGTCAGGTTTTCAGGATATCCACAATGAATATCTGAGAAAGAGATTTGCATACACTGCCTCCACAGCATGCAGATCTCTCTCATGAATATTCATTGTGGATATCCTGAAAACCTGACTGACTGAGGTGCCTCCAGGACCCCTTAACAGGTGACATGCTCAGATCAAAAAGTCCTGTTAGATTTCTAGTCATTGCAGTTTTAGTACAAAGACAGAACCTCCAGATTTTGTGCTGGGCTTCTCTATCTGTGATCCTTTTCCTGTATGATAGGTAGAGAGGAACAAAACTGGTATTTTCTATATTTTGCATTGTGTTAGTCGTAGAATACTGCCAAGCCCAGATTATCCCTACATCCTCTTACACATGTTAATTATTCTTCCATAAAAGGCAAGAGGATTTCTGCTGCAGGAGACCCAGTTCTCCTTCAGATCTCTACTGTCCCCCTACTCTTTTTTTTTTTTTTTGTGGGGGGGGGGGGGGGGTTCTTCCTTGTACCAGTCTGCAGTGTTCTAAAAGGAAATTTTTTTTGCTCCTTGTACACTATGGTGACTAATTCTTGGAGTGGGGAAGAGGCTTCCTAGTCCTTCACTCTGAAGTCGGAATGCTTGAAACTGGTCCTAGCTCTGTTGTAATAATAATCATGCATATAATGTGAGACACTCACAGTGTTCTACAATGGTGATGAGTATTCACATACGGTAACTCCGTGCCCCAAGGAAGGGCCACCAAGAGGGAGGGCAAGATTTCCCGGGCCCAGCACCAGCGATCAAAAGAGACTGCTCTGCTGGCCACAGGTCCTTCTTCCTGCTGTGTCCTGCCTATGTGGAAACAAGAAGTTACTTCACAGGAGGTGGGGGACAAGGCAGGATGAAGGACCTATAGCCGGCAGAGCACACACTCGTTCGCTGTTGCGGGGGGGGGGGGGAGGTGGCGTTGGGTCCCAGAAGATTGTTTGCCCTGGGCCCAGCATTGTCTCTCGGTGGCTGTGCTCCAAAGAGCTTATATTCTAACTGAAAGTGACTTGCTCACAATTACAGGGAATGTTAGTAACAGCAGCAGGATATGAAGATTGGCTTCCCTAGTAATTAGCCCATTGATCTAATCAGTAAGTTACTATTACTATTTTGTCACCAGTGGGTTTGGCTTATTGGAGCAGGGGTGTAGTCATGGGTGGGTCTGGGCAAGTCCATAAGAACACCATGGCAGTCTGCATCCACACTTCCAGGTACTGACATTGGCACCCCATCATGCTCAGTTCTCACAAATACTCGGGTCATTCAGAAGAACTGAGCATATGTGGGTGCCAGCACTGGTGGGCTCGGAGTTCGGTCACTGACTGCCATGGTGTTCTAATGGCCTGGGTATTCAGGCTGAGGATGCCTTCAGCTGGTGGGATTTGGGGATCTCCACCAAGCCAAGCTACTCATTTAAAAAACATGTTTTCTGGGGGAGGGGCAGAGGCAGGGAGAAAATGCATTTCCTTCTGGCGGCACCACAGCATGGGGGACTGACCTTCAGTTTTCCAGTGGGCCATGTAGTAGTGAGAGGAAGTGTTAACCACCCTGACTTTCCTTGATAGTATACTTGTATAGAAGGCCTGGGAGTGTGGGGATGGGGATGAGTGATTGAAAGACTGTCTTCAAGAGAACACATTTTACATAATTCCATTTGTGTGTGATGGGAAGTAGGTATAAATACACCAACTGTTCTCTTGCAAAATCACCTTAAATATTAAACACGAGTGAGTAAAGAAGCTGAACACCACAAGGCCATCAGTAAACCAATTTAGGAAGGATTTAATCAAAACAAATGTCAAAGCCCAAGAGCACAGTGCTACCAAGCTATCCAGTTCCAGGAAAGAGACATTTTGGCCAGTCTTTGTTTCGAACTTGCACCCCAAAGCGGTGCAGTATATGTAGTTCCTGGTTGTACCCATTGAAATCGGTTTGGTGGGTCCCACAGTGCATTGGGAAATGGTTATTAGAAATCCAGGACTGGCTTGAAATCTCCCTCCTGGAACTGGGTAACTTGGCAGCTCTGAGAGTAGGGACAGAAAACTGACTGAAATGCAAGCATATGTCAGCAGTTGATGAAAAGCCAGGAAAAGTGCAGCTCTCTTTATCCAGGGGAGAGGGGAAGAGAAGTGGGGATCAGAGCTGGGGAGTCATAGTTCTGGGGCGTCTGGGCACTTGTACTGCAAAGAGATTCTCCTGTGTCACTAAAAAATATTTACAAATGTCTTTCTATTTCTGTAGCTGATGTAAGTTTGAATGTACAGAAGGAATTTTGATAACGAGATATTCTGTTATAATTAAAAAAAAAACATGAAGATAAACTAGTCTGAGGGGATTTCACAAACACACCATTTTGCCCATTCATTTCTATTTGAAGACTGGATTAAAATCGTGAGTACGAGGGAACCTGCTTAACCTGGCGAGATCAGACTCGGACCTGTCTCACCTAGAATGTAAACCACACTGAACACAGTCTGTTGCATTTTGGCACTGTTTGTGCTTCTGGGCTTCTTTGGAGAGTGAGCACATTTGGCTCTGATTGCAGCACAGCCTTCCATGGACATCTGGAGGGGCATAATCGAATGGCACCGGCCATCTTCGGGGCCGGCTCCACAAGGGGGCGGAGCCAACCATATTTTTGAAATACGGTTGGGGCCAGCTAAATTGATCGCCGGGTTTAGAGGAGATGGCTGGCGTCGTTTTTCAGCCATAATGGAAACCGGACCCAGCCATCTCAAACCCGGCGAAATGCAACTCATTTGGTTGTGGGAGGAGCCAGCATTTGTAGTGCACTGGCCCCCCTCACATGCCAGGACACCAACCGGGCAACCTAGGGGGCACTTCTACAAATTAAAAAAAAAAAAAAAAAAAAAGCTCCCAGGTGCATAGCTCCCTTACCTTGGGTACTGAGCCCCAAATCCCCACCAAACCCCACTCCCCATAACTCTACACCATTACCATAGCCATAAGGGGTGGAGGGGGGCACCTACATGTGGGTCAAGTGGGTTTTGGGGGGTTTTGGAGGGCTCAACATTAACCACCACAAGTAGAACAGGTAGGGGGGGGATGGGCCTGGGTCCACCTGCCTGAAGTGCACTGCACCCACTAAATACTGCTCCAGGGACCTGCATACTGCTGTCAGGGAGCTGGGTATGACATTTCAGGCTGGCAAAAAACTTTTTTTTGTAATTTTTTTTGGGTGGGAGGGAGTTGGTGACCACTGGGGGAGTAAGGGGAGGTCATCCCCGTTTCCCTCTAGTGGTCATCTGGTCAATGGGGCACTTCTTTGTGACTTGGACCTAAAAATAAATGGACCAAGTGCAGCCAGCGAAATGCTCGTCTGAGCCGGCCATCTTTTTTTCATTATGGGGTGAAGCCGGCTATCTCGTCACTACGCTCCCGTCCCGCCCCCCCCCCCCCCCCCATCCCGCCTTCTGTACCCTCCCTTGAAGGTTGGCCGGCTTCGCGACGAAAAGCAGTTGGGGCCGGCTAAAATCGGCTTTCAATTATACCAATTTGGCTGGGTTCAAGAGATCGCCGGCCATCTCCCGATTTGTGTCGGAAGATGGCCGGCCATCTCTTTCGTAAATAAGCTCACTGGGCTCTCCTTAGGGTGAGTGTACCTCTTTTATTTCTTCTTGGGGGTGAACTCCAGCTTTGGTCCCAGAGATGGCTGCGGAATTACTTGAATGCTGTTCCTGCTGTAGTAAGCGGAGAACAGCGTTGGGGGCCTGTCCAAGTGAGCCTTGGAGCCCGTCAGTGCGCCAGCGAATTTAGACATGAGTGCTTCCTGCACTCGGGATGTGCATCCTCCTTCTCCCCTCTATATTTGCGGTGTCTGCTGCCATTTTTGATTCCTTTCCGTGGTATTGGGGAGTGTGTTATGAGTCCCAGAGTGAACTTGGGTTGTGCTCCGCTTGCTGGGACTGAGTACTGGGCACCTCTGAGAGGTCCAGAGGGCAGAGAACCGGAGGTCCCATTTTCTCTGGAATTTGTATTGCTCTTAGACAGAGCTTTCCTCTAAAAAAGGGCACAGCTGGTTTCTGAAGCAGTGTTGCTGCTTCCTGGGCCTTCTTTTGACCCTCCGTCTATGCAAGCAGCTGGTGGATCCGAAAGACCTTGTTTGGAGTCCGTCTCAGATGAGGGGGTCTCCTGCTCCTTTGCCCCTAGTCCTCTCAGAAAGGAATTTGTCTGTACTTTCCCGCTCCTTGTGTAGGTTGGAAAACCTAGAGGAGGGGGAGCTTGTCAGAAAGGATCCTGATGATCCCATGGTGGTCCGGGTGCCTTGCAGCTAATCCTAAGATGGCTAGTGTCCGCAGCCCACCGAAGACCTTTCCAGTCCATGAGGCTATGCAGGAGCTTGTCTGCTTAGTGGGCTACGCCAGAGGCTAGCCTTTGTGTGGCCAAGGCGATGTCTCGCTTCTGTCCGGTAGCTCAGGAGGAGCCTGTAGCGGCGTTGCCGAGGGTGGATGCCGTGGTGGCGGCAGTCACAAAAAAGACTACCTTACTAGTTGAAGGAGCCATAGCTCTTAAGGTTGTCCAGGACCGCAAGCCGGAGTCAGATTTGAAACTTTTGTTTGAGATCTCGGCTCTGGCTCTGCATGCAGTGGTCTGCGGCTCTTTTGTGGCCTGAGCATGCCTTTCATGGGTGCAACAGGCAGCAGATGCCCTGATGGAGACCGGGGCTCAGTCTTCCTCAGAGTTTCTGGATGTGGAGACCCAGCTGGCCTATTTGGTGGATGTTTTGTATGGTCTGGTGCATTCATCGGCCAGATGTCCCTGGCAGTAGTGTCACGCTGTTTGTTGTGGCTGCGCCTTTGGGCAATGGATACAGCGTCCAAACAATGGCTGGTTAGGCTGCAGTTTATGGGCAAGCTTTTGTTTGGGGATGACTTGAAGAAACTGGTGAAAGATGGGGGATTTCAAGGCTCAGCGTCTGCCAGAAGACAAGTCCCATCCTTCCAGAAAGACTGGACAGCCTAAGATTTGTTTTACAAATAGTAAAAAATACCAGCCGGTATTCTCTGGCTTTTCTAAGCAATCTCAGTATCAGCAGAAACAGTCCTTTTGGCCGGACAGGCGATCCGGGGGTGCCTTTTCTAGAGCTCCCTCTGCCCCATAACCTTCTCAATGATGGTGTCTCGGCCCATTTGATCCTGGGCATAGGGGGATGGCTGCCTCTCTTTTACGAAGAGTGGGCCAAAATCATGTCAGACCAGTGGGTCTTGGAATTTATTTGAGATGGGTACAAATTAGTTTTTCTCTCCTGTCACAGATTCTTTCTTGGTTTCCCTGTGCACTGGCGGCCACAAGTGGGTGACAGTGCAGGACACATTGCAGCGGTTTCTCCAGTTAGGAGTTATTGTTCCCATCCCTTGCCAGGAATGGAGGGGGGAGGGGTCCTTCTGTCTGGTCTTGGACTTCAAGGGAGTCAACCGCTGTTTCAATGTCTGTCATTTTCGCATGGAGACAGTCTGATCAGTGATCTTGGTGGTTCAGCCAGGGGAGTTTCTCACGGCATTAGACCTTGGAGGCATATTTACATATTCCCATTTGGCCTGCTCATCAGCGTTTCCTTCGCTTTGCAGTGCTGGGTCGGCATTTTCAGTTTCCAGCTCTCCCTTTTCGGTCTAGTCACAGCCCTTGAACCTTTTCCAAGGTCATGATGGTGGTAGCTGCGGCGTTGCAGAAGGAGGGCATTAGAGTCCACCTTACTTAGATGTTTGGCTCATCAGGGCATCATCTTGGTGAAAGAGTGTGAGAGCAACAGCTAGGGTCATGGACCTCTTGCAATCTCTGGGTTATCAATTTGAGCAAGAATTGGCTCCAGCCATGTCAATCTATCGAGCATCTCGGAGTGTATTTCAACACCATGCAGTACAAGGTGTTTTGCCCAGCCAATGATGGGACCAGTTGCAGTCACAGATTGTTCGGTTGCTGCGGTCTTCTGTGCCCAGAGTCTGTGATTATGTGCAGGTGCTGGGTTCCATGGCGGCGACGTTGGAAGTGGTGCCATGGGCTCAGGCTCACATGAGTCCTTTACAGCTCTCCCTATTGAGCCAGTTTTCCCAGGATTATGAGCAATGTCTCCGGTGGCTGCCGTTAGCAAAGGCCAATTTGGCCTGATGGTTGCGAGCAAGCAATCTTGACTAGCAGAGTTCCATTAGCCACTCCCGATTGGTGATCACTGATGCCAGCCTCTCCGGGTGGGGGGTTGCATTGTTGGTCCCAGTATGCACAGGGACTCTGGTCGGTGGCCAAGTCTCAATGGTCAATCAATCGCTTGGATCTCCGGGCAGTGCATCTGGCTCTTCGAGCATTCACCTGCCTGGTGGAGGGGGAGTAGGTTCGGGTGTTCTTTGACAACATGACTATGGTAGCTTACATCAACCGCTAAGGGGGCACGTGCAGCACTGCTCTGGCTTGAGGTAGACTTGCTGCTGAGTTGGGTGAAGCAGCATCTATCTCAGCTGTCAGCCGCCCATATAGCGGGAGCACAGAATGTAACAGACTTCCTTAGTCAGCACAATGTGGACCCAGAGAAGTGGGAACTCTCGGGAGCATCCTTCTGCTTAATCGTACAGAAGTGGGGGGTTCCAGTGATAGACCTCATGGCGACACACCACATTGTGAAAGCCCTCAGGTTTTTCAGCAGAAGGGGCTTTGGGTCGGAGGGCATTGATGCCCTGCTTCAGCCATGGCCGGAGTCAGTCCTCTACATTTTTCCCCCATGAACATTCATCAGGCGAGTGATTCGCTGTGTCCTGGTGGGTCACACGCTGCTAGTGGGGCTTCGTGCTCATTCCACTTGGGTGCTGGCGGCATCTTGGAGTATCACTAGTGGCTTTTGATGAAATCTGTAGGAAGGCGAATTGGGTGTCTGCACGTACTTTTGTTAAATATTATCAGGTAGATGTGGCCGCTCGCACGGAGGCGGCATTTGGGGCTTCCATTCTGGTGGCGAGAGTTTCAGCTTTCCACTCTGTTTAAGTACTGCTTTGCCACATTCCACCTCTCTCTTGATTCATCTGCTGCTGAGAGTAAGGAATGAAAAATTTTATCTTACCTGATAATTTTCTTTCCTTTAGTCGCAGCAGTTGAAGCCAGAGTCCCACCCCGAGCTGAAGAGGAAATATCTGGATGGAGTCGGGTGTCTGCGGAAGTGCAAACTGCAACTTTGGTTTGGTTTCACTGTTGTGTTTTTGGTTTTCAGGGTTCTGTTTACATGACTGTTGGGGGGATTGTGTGGAAGGAGACATGTTTCACGTTTTGTTTCCTATGCTTTGTTATGAGACATACTGAAGACTCTGGGAGCACACCATGCAGTAAGACAGAGTACAAATCGGTGCTCTGTCTCCATCTTTTGGTAGATAGTCACAATCCAGCTGTCTCTGGATTCATCTGCTGTGACTAAAGGAAAGGAAATTATCAGGTAACATCCATTTGACTACATTAGGCATGCTATTTACGCTAATGTTTGGTGTGCATGTTGTCACCCGTGCTAGAGCCTCTGAGCACTCTGTGCTCACTAATGTCTCTAAAAAAAAAAGATCCCCCCCCAGATGTTCTAAAATAATTTTCCTATCTCTGACTGGTATAAAAGAATGCACTTTGACATGATGATGCATTTTTTTGCCAATAGGTGTGTGTGCGGGGGGGGGGGGGGGGGGGAGGGGGGCGATGCACATATACACACACAGATTTTAAAATACGCTAATACTTAAAAATTATAGGTGTGTAAATATCTACACCAGCATTCAAAGTACGATTTCTACTGCTTTTGCTAATATTTTCTAAAGACAAATTTGTGCCTACTTGTCTTTATAAAATTCACCTAATATAGGTACCTCAAAGTGCACTTACACAGGCACCATCACATAAAATTATTCTCCCTGTATTCTATGTAATGTTCCATGTTAACCACATACTGAAGTCTTGACCTCACTTTCCTTTTTATGGATTCCAGGACTGCTGCAAAATGACCCAGACCGAGACTCTGGTATTTCCCTGCAGGATTCTGAAGGGGGCAGGTACAGATTTGCAGCTGCTGATGTATATGTGTATGGGGGGGCACAGGACAATGAAGCAGGCGATATAGATACCAAATCTGTAGGACTCTCCAGAGCTGCTGGGAAACAGCAGCTGGTAGGTTGGTGGTTTATATTGCAGGGCAACTCACGAGCGCCCTCTGGTGGTCTGTCTCCTTTTTAGTGTTGGAAATACAGAAGTAGGTGCAAATATTACATGTCCAGCTCCCTGTTTACTAGGCATTTTCATCAGAGACAAAAAGGGGGTAACTTTATAAAACTTTTTCTGCTTCTAAAGCCAGTTTTACATGCAAAATAAGGCTGTCATAAAACTGTGCAACTGTGTAGGCATATAGAAAGTTGTCTGTTTTTATTTGATCTGGTTTATAGGCATTCCCATGGTAGTTGGGTATAGTGGGGGCAGAGTTGCAATGCAGTTGTGTGTTTTATTCATTGAAAATCATTTTTATTATAGAACAAAGGTGCAACACATAACAGGTATAAACTGTGCACATCCATCCATTGAGTGCAAACACAACGTAACGTGTACAGGTATCCATTTTCCAATATTTCATATATCAAAATAAAGGCCTTCTAAGCAGACCTAATACATTCTTCTTCCCAGGCCCAAACACCCCCCACCCCAGCCTAGGGTTCCAGAGGGCAAGAACAAGACATCTAAACGGGTAGGTGAAACATAGATCGGCGGGCGATTCAAAGAAGGACGTAGACTCTTTTATCCCCCCTTAATAGAATAACCTTATTCAATCAGTAGAAGCCCTCACCACATCCAACAAACCTCCCCCATCCATTCTCATACACTACCTAACACACCTCCTCCCCCTCCCCCGCCCAAGGTATCCCCCCCATCTCAACCACTTATATCAAATGGCTAGAAATGTAAGGAGAGGAGACAAAAACTTCTTCAGGTATATTAGTGAAAGGAGAAAGACTATAAAGGGAATTGTGAGACTAAAAGATACAACAAAACGCTATGTAGAAAATGATGAAGGAAAAGCCAATTTGCTAAATAGATACTTTTGTTCTGTTTTCACTGAAGAAAACCCTGGGGAAGGACCGAGAGGGACTGGCAAAAGTACACCTGAAAATGAGGTGGATAGAGCGCCGTTCACAGAAGAGAGTGTGTATCAACAACTTGGAAAGCTAAAGGTGGACAAAGCCATGGGGCCGGACGGGATCCACCCCAGAATACTGAGGGAGCTCAGAGAGGTTCTGGCGGGTTCTCTTAAAGACTTGTTTAATAAATCCTTGGAGACGGGAGAGGTTCCGAGGGATTGGAGAACGGCGGAGGTGGTCCCTCTTCACAAAAGTGGTGATAGGGAAGAAGCTGGAAACTACAGGCCGGTAAGCCTCACTTCAGTTATTGGAAAAGTAATGGAAGCCATGCTGAATGAAAGGATAGTGAATTTCCTGGAAGCCAATAAGTTGCAAGATCCGAGACAACATGGTTTCACCAAAGGGAAATCGTGCCAAACGAATCTCATTGAATTCTTTGACTGGGTGACAGGAGAATTAAATCAAGGACGTGCTATGGACGTCATCTACTTAGATTTCAGCAAGGCTTTCGACACGGTTCCCCACAGGAGGCTCTTAAATAAACTAGACGGCCTGAAGATAGGACCCGAAGTGGTGAACTGGATTAGGAACTGGTTGACGGACAGACGCCAGAGGGTGGTGGTGAATGGAGTTCGCTCGGAGGAGGGAAAGGTGAGTAGTGGAGTGCCTCAGGGATCGGTGCTGGGGCCGATTCTGTTCAATATATTTGTGAGTGACATTGCCGAAGGGTTACAAGGTAAAGTTTTTGCCTTTTTGCAGATGACACCAAGATTTCCAACAGAGTGGACACCCCGGAGGGTGTGGAAAACATGAAAAAAGATCTGAAGAAGCTAGAAGAATGGTCTAACGTTTGGCAATTAAAATTCAAAGCGAAGAAATGCAAAGTGATGCACTTGGGGAGTAGAAATCCAAGGGAGACGTATGTGTTAGGCGGGGAGAGTCTGATAGGCACGGACGGGGAGAGGGATCTTGGGGTGATAGTATCTGAGGACCTGAAGGCGACGAAACAGTGCGACAAGGCGGTGGCAGTAGCTAGAAGATTGCTAGGCTGTATAGAGAGAGGAGTGACCAGCAGAAGAAAGGAGGTTTTAATGCCCCTGTATAAGACATTGGTGAGGCCCCACCTGGAGTATTGTGTTCAGTTTTGGAGGCCGTATCTTGCGAAGGATGTTAAAAAAATGGAAGCGTGCAAAGAAAAGCTACGAGGATGGTATGGGATTTACGTTCCAAGACGTATGAAGAGAGGCTTGCTGACCTGAACATGTACACCCTGGAGGAAAGGAGGAACAGGGGTGATATGATACAGACGTTCAAATATTTGAAAGGTATTAATCCGCAAACGAATCTTTTCCGGAGATGGGAAGGCGGTAGAACGAGAGGACATGAAATGAGATTGAAGGGGGGCAGACTCAGGAAAGATATCAGGAAGTATTTTTTCACGGAGAGGGTGGTGGACGCTTGGAATGCCCTCCCGCGGGAGGTGGTGGAGATGAAAACGGTAACGGAGTTCAAACATGCGTGGGATATGCATAGAGGAATCCTGTGCAGAAGGAATGGATCCTCAGAAGCTTAGCTGAAATTGGGTGGCGGAGCAGTTGGGGGGAAGAGGGGGTGGTGGTTGGGAGGCGAGGATAGGGGAGGGCAGACTTATACGGTCTGTACCAGAGCCGGTGATGGGAGGCGGGACTGGTGGTTGGGAGGCGGGAAATACTGCTGGGCAGACTTATATGGTCTGTGCCCTGAAAAGGACAGGTACAAATTCAAGGTAAGGTATACACATATGAGTTTGTCTTGGGCAGACTGGATGGACCATGCAGGTCTTTTTCTGCCGTCATCTACTATGTTACTATTACATATGGGACTGATTCGTGAGAAGACTGCATACTCTAGGGGATAAAGCCATAACATACGGTTTTCAAATAGACCAAAACTTTTTCTTACGCCTCGGGGTTAGTCGCTCATCACTTGGTTCCATAAGTAGTAAGGAGTGAAATGCACTCTTCCATGCCCAAAAAGTAGGCGCAGTGTCCTGTGTCCAATATTGAAGGATGCATTTCTTCCCCACCACCGCCGCCTTATATATAAATGCCCACTCTCCACCAGTGTAAGTAGCCTCCCATCCTCTCTGCCCAAGAATAATTTGCGTCGATGATACATTAATCTTTCTATGTAAAAAAGGCTCCCAATATCTAATCAGGACAATCCAGTAGTGTTGTATAGGTGGGCAGCTCCACAGAGCATGGACCAAAGTGGATCTAGGATCTCCACATTTGGCACAGTTTTTTATCTCATGACAACCTGCATTGTACGCCTGTCGAGGCAAGAAATAGGATCTCGTTAATATTCAAAATTGACACTCCCTATAATTAGAACTTTAAATCTGTTTTGGAATCTGCTGTATTAACGATAAAACATCCCCCTCCTGCATAGTACAGCCAAGATCCTCGCGCCATCGACTCGCCAGCAGAGCAAAATCCATAGCAGGATGCAATTGAAGAATACACTTATGAAGATTTGTTACTGTAATACTAAATTGAGCCGACAGCCGAAAAAAAATTGTCCAACAAAGAAAATACCCCTTTCGAACATCTCGACCCAAGGGCGTGACAATAATGAGCAGCCTGCAAATATGCAAAGGAATTTAGAGGGTGCGGCCGAAGTTCTCGCAGCACTTCCAGACACCTCTGCAGAGTGCCGTCCATCCGTAATAAATCAGCAACATAAAATATCCCCTGCGCTGCGTATTTATGAAATATACCTTTAGCCTGCCCCGTTCCAAAATCCAAATTCCCCACTAATGGCAGATAGTCGGTGCATCAAGGATCCTGCTTCAAAGCCCGTAATAAAAAATTCCACGCATGTCTTATAGAATGTAACAGACTATGTTTTTTCCATCTGGGAGATAAACTTTGCTGTGATGCATGCAAAAGATAATGAGGATGAATCGGGAGAAATAACTCCTTTTCTAAGGACCAATTCGTATAGTGATCTGTACCCAACACCCAGTCCGCTAGGTGTCGGAACAGACATGCTAGATTATATAGCCTCATGTTAGGTAATCCCAAACCACCATTTCTCCAATGACCATATAAATTCTCAAGGGGGAGTTTAGGTTCCCCCCCCCCCCCAACAGAAATGTACAAGAAAGCGTCTAAGAACTTTAAGATCCTTTTTCAATAAGCAGAGAGGCAAGTGTCTCATCACATACATCCAACGAGGAAATAAAGTCATTCGGTATAAACTGATTCTGCCACTTAGAGATAGGGGTAAACTGTGCCAGGCAGCCAGTTGTAATCGTGTATCATTAAGCAACTGGTCCACATTAGTCCTGTAAAGCTTGCGGGGGTCAGCAGGTAACAAGATGCCTAAATATCTAAAACTTCCCAAGGCCCATTTCAGAGGGAACACCCCCTTCCAGCAACTACAAACTTCCGGGAAAGTTGGCAACCCTTCCGATTTAAACATATTAAGACGAAATCCAGAGAAGGAGCCATATTCCGCAAAGCTCTCCAAGAGCACCGGGAGAGAACTATCCGGCACCATTAAATGTACTAACAGATCATCAGCAAAAGCAGAAATTTTAAATTCATAGGATCCCAAAGCTACCCCCCTAATCTCTGGATTGCTCACAATCTCTCTGATCAAAAGATCCAAAGTCAAAGCAAATAATAACGGAGATAGTGGACATCCTTGTCGCGTACCACCTAAAATAGTGAACGCCTCAGAGATCTGCCCATTAACTAGTACTGTAGCCGATGGTGCCATATACAATGCCTGTACAGCCTGTGCAAAGAAACCTTCAATCCCATGAGTCCGTAACACTGCAAACAAAAATCCCCAAATGACTCAATCAAAAGCCTTTTTGGCATCAAAGCTGACAAGCAAAGTGGGTGTACGAGTCGCCTGCACCTGCTCTAAAGAAGCCAGAATAGTACGAATATTTTTGACCGCTTGTCTCCCCCTGATGAATCCAACCTGAGGTTCCGCTTTCAGCGAAGGCAAGATGCGCGCCAGCCTGTTAGCCAGGATACTCGCCAGCAGCTTCGCCTCATATCCAATCAGAGACATAGGACGATAAGACTCAGGAGAAGTAGGATCTTTCCCTGGCTTCGGAAACACAATCTCCGCCATACGCAACTATTCCGGCATATTAAACAATTTCACTAAAAGATGTTGAATTTTTATATTATTTATTTTTGTTACATTTGTACCCCGCGCTTTCCCACTCATGGCAGGCTCAATGCAGCTTACATGGGGCAATGGAGGGTTAAGTGACTTGCCCAGAGTCACAAGGAGCTGCCTGTGTCTGGTAACATCAGTTTATAAAATTCTGCTCTATACCCATCAGGCCCCGGGGCCTTACAAAGCGCACTTCTTCCAACCGCCCACACCACTTCATCTAAACCTATTGGGGTATTAAGGGTTGCTATCTGGATCTCCGAGGCCCTAGGAAGGTCCAAACTACCTAAATACACTTCTGGTTCCATTTCATTTTCTTCCTTTGGATTATATAACACCTGATAGTACGATCGAAAAATCTGCACTATCTCACCATCGCTATGTTCCAGTTTCCCTGATGCATCCCGCATGGTCAACACTCTTCTAGTTCCCCTATTTTGTCTAGCCAAACGCACCAACAACCGGCCAGCTTTATTCCCATATTTATGTAATTGGTATTGATAATATAGGGCCAGTTATTTTGCTCTTTGATGTATCAATTCATTCAAGGCGCTTTGGGCAGCTAAATACCGATCCCGGTTTTCCTCCGAGGGACATTTCCCATAATGCCGGCGGTATAAAATGACCTGCTTTTCCAATTGCAATATGGCCGCATCTCGTCTCTTCCATTTAGTGATGCTATAAGCAATGATATCCTCTCTTAACACTGCCTTAGCCGCCTCCCAAAACAAAAGAGCTCTATATTGAACTCCTGATACTCCCGCCACTTAAGTTTAAGATAATTCTGGAAATCCGGGTCGGGATACAAATCTAATGGAAATACCCACCTTCTAAATAAGCTACCCAATTGCCCTCTCCCTAATTCCACCAAAATAGGGACATGATCCGGTGTAACTGTAGGATCAATTGTGGCCGATCGAATATTCGGAAAAAGGCTTTCCCCCAGTAAGATATAATCTATACGGGATTGGGTTTGATGAGCCCGCAATAAGTGGGTGAAATCTTTCTCACCTGGATGCAACAGATGCCATACATCGACCAATCCTAAGGCAGAGCAGAGCAATGGTATCCCCTTAGAACCATCATACCGAACTCCCCCCGGTGGGTGTGATTTATCCAAAAGAGGGTCCGCAACAACATTAAAATCTCCTCCTATAACTGTTGGAACGTCCATAAAAGGGTGTAACTTCTATATGAGTTTAGTATAAAATTTTTTATCATAGACATTGGGAGCATAAACATTACACAGAACATAAGGGACGCCATCAGTGTTCAGATGTGCAATTATATATCGGCCCTCTGGATCCACTTCAACTGATTTCTTCTCTATCTGTAGTCTTCTATGAAACAGTATAATAACCCCTGCATTTTCCCCCTTTGCTGGGGCTTCAATGTAATCCCCTACCCACCAGGTGTTCAATTTACCATGCTCAGATGAGTCTCTTGAAGAAAAGCTATCGTAGCTCCTTTCCTATGCAGACTATATGCAAAATTTATTTCCTTTTTATCAGAGTCGAAATGCCTCCAACATTCCATGAATATAATTTCCAAGTCGTCATGTGACACTCCCCAAGTACAACCAGCAAAACATGCTCATCTGTCTTAGCATCCGGGCATGTCGTCCCAGCCACCAACACACCCAATTATACTACTGATGTCTTCTCCACAATCCTTGATCCTCATAAGTCCCCTGTAAAAATTCAATGTGGAACCACCCATCCCTCCCTTCCTCAGAAATCATCCTAATACCCCCCCTATACCAACCTCTTCCTCAATCCCCCACCCCTAAATACCCTAAGAAACCTCCTCCCTCCAAGCTAACCCCCTCCTTCTCTAGAGAGTTACCACGACTAGATCACCCCTTCCCCATGTATGATCCTTTACTTCCAAGAAATCTGCCCCAGTATCACAGAATGTCCTCTACTGACCCAATTAAACTGCCCTCTAAGCTTAGTCTACCACTCCTCAATTCTAACCCATTCACAGAACAGTGACCCGACCACCCTAATATCTGTCCCTAACAATACCAGATCCTATGTGCCTACAACACTGAAGCCCCCCACATAACCACCCATCGCCTAAACAGAATACTTCATAAATGGCATAACTCACAGTACTCACACCCAGACACACATCCAGCTCTATCTGTTTATGAAACTTATCCCCCTCAACCACCCTCCTCCTCCCCATTCACGCTACATGACTGTATCCATGGCAACTGACACAACTCTACTACCTCACCATACAAACCCATACAAAAGGGAAGAGAGGGGAAAAAAAAACCAAAAAACCCTATCGCAAAAAAATAACCAAATTATATAATTAAAATATTAACCATCACATCCAACTCCCCCCATCTGGCCTCTACGATAGTCACCCCATCCTAAGCTCAGAGTTTCTCCAAACCTCTGATACTTAACCAATATCAACAATAAGGTAATGCAACACATTCGAAGGTGACAGTATAGAAGATGCCACATTAGATTCAAATCGCTTTTGCATCTTAATATGCCCAATTGACACACCCATATCCAATGAATGTTGTATAAGAACTTAGTATGCAGAAGGGAAAAAGAGAGAAATAACAGGGGTGGCAAATCTAGAGGGAAAAAAAAAACCACGGAAGAAGGCAACGGGTTGAAGGTGGGGCCTAAACAATCAATAGAGGAAGGAAAGAGACAGCAAATACAAAACAGCATTAGCAAACACAAGCCCAATGCAAACTAAATAGTAGGCTCTGTCTTTTAGACCATCTTTACCCAAAGTCCAACTACTCAAGTTGGCAATCCGTGCACCCCCCCCCCCCCCCAAAGTACTATGGCTGTATGTCCCCCCTATATGGGGTATTATACATGTCTCTTGAAGCTACCTCCAGTGAAAGGAAGTCTGATTCAACAAATGATGGAGAGCAGCACAGCGTTCTTTCCCCAATAAGGCAGAATTCCCCTTTACTGTTGATCATACATTAGAAGTGTCTGATAATGCTGCGCCTTGGCCTCTTAGTGCTATAACGCCATCTCACCTCTCTGATTAACTCCAATGTACCAACATCAAACAGGAAACCAGATTTTCCACAAGAAATCTATTGTCACAAGTAAAATTGCCCAGAATTAATATGACACTTCATGTGGCTCCCGATGCTGCATCCAGTGAAGAGGAGACCAGAGGTAAAGATTCCACAAAACCTAGAGCCTCTCCCAGGGTGGTAAATATAGAAGTTTTACCTTCATGGATGACCCTAAGTTTTGCTGGGTAAAGCAGGGCAAATCGAATGTTCATCTTATATAAGGCAGAACAGGCCGGACCATAAGCTTTCCTCTGCTGCTGAACTTGAATTGAGTAATCTTGGAAACATAATACCTTGACATTTTGATATGTTAATGCTGTTCCTCCTCGAGTGGCACGCAAGATCATTTGCTTATGTATGTAATTCAGTATCTTTAATATCACCACCCAAGGTTTCTCTCTTGAAGAATTTAAGGGCCCCAACCGATGAGCTTGATCAATTTGAAACTGAGGCATCTTGTCTCCAAGATTTAACGCTGACGGCAACCACAACTCCAGAAATCCCGCGAGGTCGGAGACCCCAACCGATTCGCGTAAGCCCACTAATCACAAATTATTTCTCCTTGAGCGATTTTCCAAATCGTCAAATTTGTTCTCCAAATCTGCCATCTTTCTCTGTAATCGACTCTGTTCTCCAGCCAAGCTTTGCGTCTGCTCCTCCAGCGTCGAAGATCTGTTTAAACCTTCATCAAGTTCCAAACATACTGTCCAAACGCTCATGAACCTCTTCGGTTCTATCGAGCAAGACTTGCAGTTTAGAATCTAGCGCTTCCTCCACCGCCGTCTTAACCTCCGCCACCAACTCAGCCGTCCACACATTGTTCCCTTGAGGGCTCACGGTGCCGCATGAATCCGCCATCTTAGTCTCCACCGGATGGAGCTTATCTCCCTACGAAGCTGCTTTGAGGCCATAAACACAGTTTCCTAACTTTCTTAGTCGTGTGTTTTATAAAATTGGTATGTACATGCACATACTACACAGACATTTCCACCTTCTTTGAAGTGTCTATGAGTTCACTATCAGGACTAGATCTGGGTGTCTGTTTTATAAAAACCCATAGGTGCCTTTGATGCTTGCATAGAATAGACTCAAAATAGGCACCTTATGGATTTCTTACCTAGGGCCCCGATGCTCAAAAGTCGCCATTAAATACGGCAGCCGTGGGTGAACTTACTGATTTTTCTAAACAGCGACCGATGCTGAAAGGGAATCACATGCAAATGAGATACACAGAAATTCTGCAAGCGGCTCAGTAGGGAAAGCGCCTAGCATGTGTGCAGAACAGTCTCTCGGTAAGTGTCCATGTTCTGCGCATGCTCAGCAATCATTTTGTCTCTCTGCTGCACTCTTCCCCTGCAGTGTCTGAAGCTGGCTCCACTGCCCCAACTCCCTCCTTTTTCCTGCAGTGCTCTCCTGCACCTTCCTCCCGCAGCTTGCTTGCTTTCCCTCTGGCTGCCCTTGATTGATGGCATCACAGGGGCTTTCCCCAGCTGATTGGCTGTCTGCTTTTGTTTCTCCACCCCCTCTAAGCTGTTCTCTGTTTCTTCCACACTGTTTTGTTCCTCCCGCTATTGAAAAATGCAAGCAGACTGCTTCTCCCAGAAGTCGCCCTCACACAACAGCTCCAGACCTGCTAGAAAATTTTGCAAGTTAAAGGTAGGTGCTCCTTTCTGTGCATCGCATGGAATGCTCATTTTAATACTGATGAGCTCGTTGTAATACATTTGCATTGGATTATCAGTAGCTGCTACAGTGAACAGTTAAAGCCATGCAGAACCCCTTTGTGCATTAGACACTAAATAATATTTGCTTTGGACCAGCTGCAACCAGTCTAAAGCAAATGTTGCAAGCACGGTAAGCTTTGTGCATCGGGCCCTAGGTGTCCTGTTATAACATCAAGCCCAAATGGAAGAAAGACGGGATAGGGAGATAGGTATAAATGCTCAGAAGGTGGGCCTGTTACTGGAAAAGAGTTATGAATGCTGGAAGAGCCTCCCAGTGGAGGTGGTGGAGAGAAAGACATTGTCAGAGTTCAAGAAAGCATGGAACAAATACAAAGGATCTCTGATGGAGAGAAAGGGATACAGACCTACCAAGTCTCCCACATTCAGCTGGAGACTCCCGCTTTTGCCGGTCATATCCTGCACTTCCACTGGGGAGCCTGGATCTCCTGCTGAGCATCTTCCACTACCAGCGGCAGCAGGAGACCGCTTAATAAAACATTATCATCTGCTGCTGTAGGACCAGTCCCACAGCAGCAGGTGATGACATTTTAATAAGGTGTTTCCTGCTTCTGGAAGAGAAGGCAACTGCTGGTGCCGAGGGGTGCAGGGGTGGAGCTGTGGGTGGGGTGGAGCTGAGGGCATGCCCTGAATCTCCCTCTGAAAAACCTCACCGCCTTGGCATCTCTGGGGATGGTAGAGCTTAGTAGTTGGTATAGATGGGCAGACTGGATTAGCCATGTGGCCTTTATTTGCCCTCAGGTTCTCTGTTTTTATGCTTACTTATTTGAGTTTACTTTTCATTCCTCTAGGCTGCTTTCCTGGTTCTGAAGGAAAAGCCCAAAGTGAGGTCCAATTAAACATCTTCTAAACAGTCCCCCCCCCCCCCCCCCCCTGAGATTCTGAGTCTGCAAATCTATAGAACAGAAAATAAGAATTAATTTTAAGTGATAAATTGGCTGCTTGCATACAGTAACCATGTATCAAATTCCTTGCAAATTGGCTGAAAAATTTCAGATACTATGATTTTTGAGAGCATTCTGTGGGTCTAGCCCAATGTCTGAGATACACTGCTCTGCACTGCCTTGTGAAAGAGCCAATATAATGATGTACGGTAGACCTGATTAGTATCTAATACCTACTATACAGGGTTCTGACAACTAAAATTAAACAAAAACAATGTTAGAATATTTAAATCTGCTATTAATTACTTTGTTTAATGGAATTAAAGATTTTTATCAACAAATATACAAATTATCTTCTATCCCAAGCTTTAAATCACCAAGTGGGTCTTTTACTAAGGTGTGCTAGTGTTTTTAGCTTACAATAAAAATCAGCTGGTGCTAAATGCTGAGATACTCATTATATTCCTGTGGGCATTTCAGTGTTTAGCGCCAGCTGATTTTTAGTGCGAGCTAAAAATGCTAGTGCACCTTAGTAATAGACCCTTCAAATCTAGTAAAGTAATATTCACTAACTTAGGGGTCCTTTTATTAAGCTGTGGTCAAAGGGGGCCTTCGCTAGCATCAGCATGTGTTTTTGTTGCGTGCTGAGGCCCCCTTTTACCACAGCGAGTAGAGGGCTGGCCATTTTTGGGGGAAAGAAATGGCCGTGTGGTAAATGAGCCACTTACCGCATGGTCATTTCGGAAGGGAGCTCTTACTGCCACCCATTGAGATGGCAGTAAGGGCTCTGGCGGGGCCTGATTACAATTGGTTAAGTTCTAGCGCTACAAAAATCCAAAAAAATTACTGTAGCTCCGGAAATGGCACATGCTGGGAGTGGGAACTACCGTCGGGCTCCTGCGGTAGCCTGGCAGTAGTTCTGGATTGGTGCACAGCAAGCTCATTGCTGCATGCCAACCCTTTAAACACAAAAATTGCGCTCATGTTTCAGTCGGAGATGCTTTGACTGAAACATGAGCGCAAGTTTTGTGTTAATTTTTCAGAGCAAGTTAAAGCACACGGTGTTCTTGTGAAGAAACTTTAGTGAAAAGGGGCCTGTCAGGAGATTGAAAGTGATAAAGAAAAGTGTGCCTTTCTATGAATCACTTTGGAGTGATCTTAAGAAAAATTAAAAACTAAAAAAAAAGTTTTGTTATAAAATAAAAAGAAGTGTTTTGGGGAGTTTTTTTCAGACCAATGATTAGTCTGTCGTCCGTGAGGTATTATTACCATAAGAAGTGGTTTGAATTATTGTGGACTTATGAGGTCTTTTTTCTCCCTTTATATTTATTTCTATCTGATGTGAGTACTGAAAAACTCAACCAGTCATATCAAGACTTGTGACGTAGCCAAGCCATACATCATTTCTTTAAATATGCTATTGACTACAGAAGTAGCCTGAGTGACATAAATTGGTGATCGTGGCCCAGTTCTTGCTGGGTATCATCAAATGGCAGATAGAAATACAAAATATGACAATAGAAAAGAACCACTGGGACCTTCTAGTCTAGTCTGCCTGGTTATGTACCTGTTGTAATGCTTTAGATCAGGTTGAGCCAAGGAGGTTTAATGACAGGAGGCAGCATAAGCCTATCTCACCTATTATCTGGGCTGAAGCCAGTGGGCGGAGCTTGCTACCATTTTGGTCAGAACAAAACAATTGATAACGCTATTGAAAACAATAGTAAACTTGTGAGATTTTATTAAACCTCCTAGGTTTTGCATTCTCTGTTAGGAGGAGATCGGCGGGAAGGTTGGGGAGTTTTTGAGTGGTCTATGAAGGGGGAGGGTTATATTCAAGATGTATTTGTCAGTGCTATCCAGAGCTTGCTTTATTTGCAATACTGTATTGTGGATTTCAGTGCTGTGCTATGCGCCTTTATTTTTTCTTTTTATTTAGAAATATCTTTATTGTCGTTATAAGAAAAAAAATATAGGCGTATAGTGGAGCATTGAAAAAAACAAAGCAAGCTCCTCTGAAGCACTGATAAATACATTTTGAACATAACCCTCCCCTCCTTCACAGACCTCTCAAACTCCCCAACCCTCCCCTTCCCCCAACTCCCCTTACAACCCCCCACCCCCACACCTAATTCCCTCTTTAACAGAGAGAATGCAAAACCTAAGAGATTTAATAAAACCTCACAAGTTTGCTATTGTTTTCAATAGCAATAGTTTTGTTATGGCAGCTGCGCGAGGGGGCAGCCTCCACTTTTTGACATCATGCCATCTCCTGTCATTAAACCTCCTTGGGTTGAGTACTGGCTTTCCCTAACTTATATTTTTACAGGTTGTTTTTTTTTTACATTTCATTCCCTTCTCCTCCTTTCACAAGGGAACCTCTGACTGCTTTTTTTTAACTTTATTATAACTTTTCTCTCCATAAGCTCAACTGAGAGACTGTTTTTGCATCCACTAACCCAAAAGTGAAAAGGGAGGTGCGGCAGGACTGTGCCTGTTATAGGAGGCACAGTGGTGTGCTAGGGTACAGGGAGATATAGAAGGAGTTGTCCCTGTTACAGGAGACCCTCTGGTGTTTTAGAGTACAGGGAGGAGCAAGGGCTGTCTCTGTCACAGGAGACCCTTGTTTATATATTGGGCAGAAAGAAGTTCAGTATGCCCTTCTTTCGAGCTATATGTTGGAGATTGAGAGCTACACAAGTACATAAGTATTGCCATACTGGGAAAGACGAAAGGTCCATCAAGCCCAGCATCCTGTTTCCAACAGTGGCCAATCCAGGTCACAAATACCTGGCAAGATCCCAAAAAAGTACAAAACATTTTATACTGCTTATCCCAGAAATAGTGGATTTTCCCCAAGTCCATTTAATAATGTTCTACATGGACTTTTCCTTTAGGAAGCCGTCCAAACCCTTTTTAAACTCCGCTAAGCTAACCGCCTTGACCACATTCTCTGGCAACGAATTCCAGTTTAATTACACATTGAGTGAAGAAATATTTTCTCTGATTCGTTTTAAATTTAATACATTGTAGCTTCATCGCATGCCCCCTAGTCCTAGTATTTTTGGAAAGCGTAAACAGATGCTTCACATCTACCCGTTCCTTTCCACTCATTATTTCTATCATATCTCCCCTCAGCCGCCTTTTCTCCAAGCTGAAGAGCCCTAGCCACTTTAGCCTTTCCTCATAGGAAAGTCGTCCCATTCCCTTTATCATTTTCGTCGCCCTTCTCTGCACCTTTTCTAATTCCATTATATCTTTTTTGAGATGCGGCAACCAGAATTGAACACAATATTCGAGGTGCAATCGCACCGTGGAGCGATACAAAGGCATTATAACATCCTCATTTTTGTTTTCCATTCCTTTCCTCATAATACCTAACATTCTATTTGCTTTCTTAGCCGCAGCAGCACACTGAGCAGAAGGTTTCAATGTATCATCAACGACGACACCTAGATCCCTTTCTTTGTCTATGACTCCTAGCGTGGAACCTTGCATGACGTAGCTATAATTCGGGTTCCTCTTTCCCACATGCATCACTTTGCACTTGCTCGCATTAAACGTCATCTGCCATTTAGATGCTCAGCCTCCCAGTCTTGTAAGGTCCTCTTGTAATTTTTCACAATCCTCCCACGATTTAACGACTTTGAATAACTTTGTGTCATCAGCAAATTTAATTACCTCACTAGTTACTCCCATCTCTAGGTCATTTATAAATATGTTAAAAAGCAGCAGTCCCAGCACAGACCCCTGGGGAACCTCACTAACTACCCTTCTCCATTGAGAATACTGACCATTTAAGCCTGCTCTCTGTTTTCTTTTAACCAGTTTTTAATCCACAATAGAACACTACCTCCTATCCCATGACTCTCCAATTTCCTCTGGAGTCTTTCATGAGGTACTTTGTCAAACGCCTTTTGAAAATCCAGATACACAATATCATCCGGCTCACCTTTATCCACATGTTTGTTCACCCCTTCAAAGAAATGTAGTAGATTGGTGAGGCAAGATTTCCCTTCAATAAAACCATGTTGACTTTGTCTCATTAATCCATGCTTTTGAATATGCTCTGTAATTTTGTTCTTAATAAGTCTCTACCATTTTGCCTGGCACTGATGTCAGACTCACCGGTCTATAATTTCCTGGATCTCCTCTGGAACCTTTTTTTAAAAATCGGCATTACATTGGCCACCCTCCAGTCTTCTGGTACCACACTCAAATTTTTTTTAAATTATGAAATTTAATTACTACAAAGATACAATAATCTTTGAAAGAAAACACCAAGATCCAAGAAAATTGCACTCTGAAAAAAAATATAACAGTAAACGTTTCATTACTTGGCTAGTTAGTCCACAATTGAGAGGATCTTTGAATGAGTCCAAAGGAAGTTGGAATAAAGGAAATAATACCAAGATATAGGTAGTCTTCCCTCTTACACTCTTGAACAGCTAAACATTTGGTTCTTCTCCCATGCTACCCTGAGAATTCAGAAAGCTGCGCAATTGAAGAGGTTCAAAAAACACATTTTTATCTTTAAAGAAAAGAATGCAGTTACATGGAAAACCGTAACTGGAAACGAGCATTCAGTAATAAAGCCTTTTGTCTCATTTCTAAGAATTTCTTTCTCCTTTGTTGAGTCCATTTGGAAATATCAGGAAAAATTAACACTTTCCCACCTAAAAAATCAGATTGGGCTTTTTGAAAATATAGTCTCAATAAGGCTTCTTTGTCATGTAGAAATACGAAAGAGACCAAAAGTGTAGCTCTAGTTTTGACTTCTTCTTTAGACTGTTCCAAAAAAGTAGAAATATCTAATATATTCATAGATGTTTCCTGTTGCACTTGATCCTCCTGTCTCACTCGATTGTCCTGTAAATTCAGTATTGTAGTCAGATAATATAACTTCTGAACAGGTGGAAGAGAGTGGTCTGGATATTTAAAATTCTCTTTTAGAAACTTATGAAATATTTCCCTTGGTGGTATACGTTTTGAGTAAAGCGCGGGGTACAAATGTAACAAAACAAAAAAAGATTCCTCGTTATGTTCTCTAAATTTTCAGTTTTACGATGAATAAGTAATCTGTCCTCTGCAAACTGAGCTTGGTTCTCTTGTATTTTACCTCATCAAACAGAAACCGTTTTGAAATGCAACATAAACTATTTTTATTTTATTTTTCCTATGCAGTCTTAGTGAATAAAAATATGCAAAATATGTTTAAACATATTTTGCATATTTTTTATTCACTAAGACTGCATAGGAAAAATAAAATAAAAATAGTTTATGTGCATTTCAAAACGGTTTTTGTTTGATGAGGTTTATACAACATAGAAACCAGGCCTTTAAGTTACCCCAGAAATACTACAGTATATCCCTTGTATTTTAACCATGTCCGTTTCCAGTTTAGATTGTTTAGTAAAAAAAATTTCAATAATTTTCTTGACTTCTCGTACTTGCACAGAATTATTTAAAGACACAGATACAAAAGAGGAACAAACCTTGTGCAGGGTTTCAAGGGCAGTCCAAATTGATTCCAGTGATATTTCTTGTGGTCTTTTCAATGGCTGAATCGCTGAGGCAAATAAGGAAATCTCTTCTTGAGTATAGCAAGCTGAAGTAGCTTGTACCATAGCCTCCCCCGACGCCATGTTCAAAGACTGCTGGATCTCTTCTGTACAGGCTGAGGGATCGTAACCTCAGCAGTATTCCCTTTAGCCACTTCCCTGATCGAAGCACGCCTCCCCTTTGAGGCTGCATTTGCATGTAGTCTTGGCACAATTGCCTCGTCTGGCTGTGGTAGTGGAGGGATAGCTGGTCCCGCAGGGCTGAGCGATAAATCGCCCTTTAAACCGGGGCTCTTCCTAGCCCCAGAAGCAGAAGCGCCCAAATTCGGGGTTGATAACCAAAAAGGTTGAGATAGATGCTTGGCAAGATGAGGGGACTTCTTGTTTCGGGAGAGGAGGTCCCTTAAGCTTCCCCTTCCTCTTCGGCGTGCTCGTTTCAAAGCCATCTTAAGGATAAATTACATATTACTAACAATAGCTCCGCAAGCTCATTTTTCAGTTCTATCAGTACTCTGGGATGAATACCATCTGGTCCAGGAGATATGCTACTATTCAGTTTGTAGAACTGCTCCATTACATCCTCCAGGTTTACAGAGATTTCATTAAGTTTCTTCTAGTTGTCAGCTTTGAATACCATTTCTGGCACTGGTATCCCACCCAGATCTTCCTCGGTGAAGACCGAAGCAAAAAATTCATTTAATCTCTCCGCTACAGCTTTGTCTTCCCTGATTGCCCCTTTTACTCCTCGGTCATCTAGTGGTCCAACTGATTCTTTTACCGGCTTCCTGCTTTTAATATACCTAAAAAATGTTTACCATCAGGCTTATTTTCAAAAGAGAAGGACACCCATCTTTCGACACAAATCGGGAGATGGGCATCTTTCTCGCAAGGTCATCCAAATCGGCATAATTGAAAGCTGATTTTTTTTACACCCTCGACTGCTTTCCGTTGCGGGAATGACCAAAGTTCACAGGGGTGTGTCGGCAGGGTAGCGAAGGTGGGACTGGGGCGTGATTAGGAGATGGTCGTCCTCGGCCGATAATAGAAAAAAGAAGGGCGTCCCTGACGAGCACTTGGACGATTTTACTTGGTCCATTTTTTTTCACGACCAAGCATCAAAAAGGTGCCCACACTGACCAGATGACCACCGGAGGAAATCGGGGATCACCTCCCCTTACTCCCCCAGTGGTCACTAACCCCTCCCACCATAAAAAACAAGTTTAAAAATACTTTTTTGCCAGCCTCTATGCAAGCCTCAAATGCCATACTCAGGGTCATCACAGCAGTATACAGGTCCCTGGAGCAGTTGTAGTGGGTGCAGTGTACTTCAGGCAGGTGGACCGGGGGGGGGGGGGGGGTTTGGGGGGCTCAGCACCCAAGGTAAGGGAGCAATTTCTGAAGTCCACTGCAGTGCCCCCTAGGGTGCCTGGTTGGTGCCCTGGCATGTGAGGGGGACCAGTGCACTACGAATGCTGGCTGCTCCCACAACCTTAGATTTGGGCTTGGATTTGGACGTTTTTGAGATAGACGTCTTTGGATTCCATTATCGCCGAAAACCGAGGGCGACCATCTCAAAAACGACCTAAGGACGACCATCTCTAAGGTCGACTTAAATGTCAAGATTTGGGCGTCCGCGACCGTATTATAGAAATGAAAGATGGACGTCTATCTTGTTTTGATAATACGTGTTGCCCCGCCTCTTTACAGGGCTGTCCTGCAAGGGCGCCCTCATAAAAACTTGGGTGCCCTGTTCAATTATGCCCCTCTGTGTTTTTGCCTCCAATAAAATCTTTTTTTCAAAGTCCCTCTTAGCTTTCCTTTTCAGCGCTTTGCATTTGACTTGACATTCCTTATGCTGTTTCTTATTATTTTCAGTCGGTTCCTTCTTCCATTTTCTGAAGGATTTTCTTCTACTTCTAATAGCTTCCTTCACCTCACTTTTTTTTTTTTTAACTTTAAAGTTTTTATTCAGAGTTTAACAAGCATAACACCTCAAAATACTGAACACACGTTACATTCCTTTAGAACAATATACCTCCAAAGTTAGACATATACATGTATAAGTGCATAGTTCTCTTTTCGACCTACCCACTCTCCATTTTTGTCCCACCCTCCTCCCTTCCTTGAATCTATTTATTCCCCTTCCCCCTCCCTCTCCCACCCAAACTAACTCCCTTCCCCTCCCCTATACATAGTAACTTAAACTTTACATTTCACCCAGTATGTTATCCAAAAGTACCCACTCCTCGGCATCCAATTTTAAACGCCCCAGTCTGCGATCTGTTAGTTTCTCCATCTCGGCCACTATTTTAATTTTTGCTGCCCATTGCTGTCCGGTCGGTCCCGATTTCGATTTCCAATGAAAAGCTATGAGGGACTTCGCTGCCGCCAGACTTATGCGTTTTACGCATCTATGCCATTTCAAACCCCTTCTATTCCCTCCCCCCAGAAGGGTCACAGGGGAAATCAACCTTCAGTGCTTTAGTGAGAGAGCTTGCAACGCCTGCCCAAAAAGTTTGCAGAACAGTACATGACCACCATATATGCCAATACGTTCCCACTGCTTTTCCACAACGCCAACACTGGTCATTAGCATCAGGATACATCTTTTTCACGCGGTCTGGTGTGTAGTACCATCTGCTTAATACTTTGTATGCATTTTCTTTAATCAATACACATATTGACGCCTTATTCACCTCCCTGCATATAGATTTCCACTCAGTCACATTCAGCTCACTCCCTAAATCTCGCTCCCACTCCTTCATATATGGAAATTTAATGAATTCCTCCCCACGGAGATGGCGATAAAACAGAGTTATGCCTCTCCCCCTTTTGCTTACAAAACTCCATGTGTCTTCAAAGGTCTCCGCCTTCTCCATTGCAGGACTACCCCATCCCTGCTTGCCAACAAAGTGTTTAACTTGCAAGTAGGCAAATATATCTGTCTGTGTTAGTCCGTAGGTTTCCTGTAGTTCCTCAAAGGGTCTAATTTCCCCTGAATCTAGTAAATCACTAAATTTGACCAATCCCCTGCATGCCCACCCTACAAAATACCCTTCCCTGTCTTCCCGCCGGAAAGCTGG